>NC_045752.1:8750262-8757477 GCF_008692095.1 Etheostoma spectabile
TATAATGGAGAGGAATAAAAATTTGTATGTGAACCCAAACTTTTGACCGGTAGTGTATGTTACCATTGACCTGTTTTTACACACAGTCTAATGTAGCTCAGCGTAAATTCTTTCAGGAAGACCTAACTTTTAATCGATACACTCCTAAATCAATTCAGCTGTTATTCAAATAAATGTATATTTGATTAGAGAGCAGGTTTCTGGCTAAGACGTCAGAGGCGTAAACGTCAGCAGCGTCACGCAATACAACACACACACACACACACACGTTCTTTGCTGAGAAAGAGGATAATGTGAAGGTTTAAATAGCCGAGTTTATAAATATGTACAGTACATGCATACATTCAAATACTGTATCGGAACAGAATGATGTCATGCACACTGCCACATAAAAACCATGTTAACTATGCACCCCAACCTCCAGGCTGCTGTAACTTCAATTAGTCCTCTGAGATCACCAGTGTCCTGGATTCACAGATAAAACTGAGAGGGAGAAAATTCTGCTCCTATCCTCCCTTCCAGGCAATTTTCAGCCAAAATCTGGACTGACGATTAAGTAGGATTATGTGCTCTATAGCGAGTTTTTGCGAAAACCATGTCCTGTGCTCAAACCCTGTGAGAGGGTGTGAGTGTACATGTGTATGCACGTGTGTGTGTGTGTGTGTGTGTGTGTGTACGTGTGTGTACGTGTGTGTACGTGTGTGTACGTGGGTATGTGTGATAAAGGGAGAGATTGAGAGAGAGACACTGAGAGCCGAGGAGAGCAAGCTTTTGTTCCAACTGAGCCCCTAATTAGCCAGGCTAATTGAGCTGTTAATTGATCTGTTGTCTTAATTAAACATCTCCTGACACTTCTTTGCTCCTTGTAGTTGGGAATCTGAGGGATAAGTGTGTGTGTGTGTGTGTGTGTGTGTGTGTGTGTGTGTGTGTGTGTGTGTGTGTGTGTGTGTGTGTGTGTGTGTGTGTGTGTGTGTGTGTGTGTGTGTGTGTGACACAGAGGTTGCTAGCCCAAACAGATGATGATAATCTGAGTGGGCTGATGACTCCATTAGATACTTTGGCTTGTTTTAGTTTGGGGCTAAAGCCATCATTATAGATTTGTTTGGGGTTATTTTGGCGGTGAAATGCATTTAAAGTACAATCCGATTAAATTAATCTATGCGAGATGTACTCTGATAAAGCTGGCAATTTCAATGAAATCTGTTGACTGACAGGCGAGAACTTTAATCACTTACTCAACCAGATCTGATCCTTTGGTTTTAAAAACAGACCCATTGGTTTCTTTATATGATGCTACAGTAGCTTGTAGTTTTATTATTAATTATCATTTCCATCTGGAAGCAGGTAAGACGGAACTGAAAGAAATTTCCCTCCATTAAAAAGCACACAGCGACAGAATTAAAAACGTCAAATCTTGATAGAGAAACCAAGCTGAGGAAGCGCAAAGGAAAAGATGTGTTCAGTGAATCGCTGTCAGTTTCATTTAATGTCTTTCAAGCTCTAATTGCTCCTGAAATCAAGGAAAGTTTATGCAAAACTGCAATAAAGAAGAGGTTACAGTTACAGAGTTGATAGTCACCTGGATAGTTACCTTGCTGCCACCAATCTTCCATCTACTGTGGATATACTGTCCAAACACTTATATTAATCTATTTTTAGAGAAACAAATGTTAACTTCAATTTATACTAAATTTTGTCTTCAATGTTTTATGTAAAAGGACCCCATGCTACTAACAAGAGCTACACGTTCTAATAAAGTTGTATAAATGTCACACATGTTTATTTATATTGAAGCATAATTTTTAAGGGTACATTGAGCAAATATTTATTCTCCTAAAAAAATCCCCAACTGTGCGCCTTTTTTCCTCTCTTAAGTGATTCTTCACCCTTTTAGTTGTTCCCATTATCCTCCATCACCTTCTTGCTGCCCTCATCCCTTCACCTCTCATGTTTTCCGTATCCAAGTCTGGGAAGAAACGGAGTTGGAGAACTGTCTGGTGGTAATTCCCTCTTTCAGCACACACACACACACACACACACACACAGACATGCTAATACCTGGAACATACTGTGTGTGCTGTATGTGTTTGTGTAGGTGTGTCTCCATGTGTGTCTGTTTGTCCTTATCTAGGGGAAGGATGCAAAGCGGAGATGCTAACTTTATCATCTGCTTGGAGGGGCGGTGGCAGATGGCGCTCCGGGGTGCTTGCCACACCGGTGTTTCTGAGCAGACTGGGGAGTACATGAAAGACAGACTTTGTCGCCATGCGGCCAGCGGGTGTCAACAAGGATGTGATGAAGGAAGACCCACGGCATGAGGAAACGAGAAAGGGTGAGGAGAAGAGGAGGAGACGGTCATCTTGAAATTCTTATATAGTTTCTCAGTATGATTAATTGAGTATGGTAATGGTTAACAAACACAGAGTGATTTTATCTTCTTGGGAATGTGGCAAAGATTAACTGAAGCGCTGCGACTGAGCTGACCCTTGAGCTCAGTGGGAGGAACAACAACAAACTTGGGTGGAGATACAGTCATATTAATTTGGGATATGTTGAGAAACCCTTTCAAAAAGCTTTTTGATTCTGCATAGCTCGGAGACCTCAACTAATGGTTCAACCACTTTACTCTGGTAAATTTACTGATGAAACTGAACTAAGAAGTTGACTGGTTTGCAGCAGGGATTCTTGAACTCCATACTTTATAAAAACACAAATATATAGTCCCACATATATATAGGGACCAGGAGCTACAGTCATTTACTTGTGAGAGGAACGTTTTCTCTTTTAATCAATGTGCCTTTACCTTTGCCTGGGCTTTCAATAATCAAACAAGCCAAGCACACCATGGCAGATGTCACATCCATACTCTGTGGACAATTACAAAGGTTATCATGGCAGCAGAGGGTGGTCAGACATTGACAAATCTATAATAGCTGTAACCACTGTACGCCACGTTAAAACCACTTTTTTTTAGAATTTAAATGTGTGAACCATGTGTAATAAATAGAAATACCATTTCTATGGACCATAAATGCTTTTTCATGGATATTTAAGTATTCTAAACATGTAAAGAAATATTTACACCTTTATATGAGGGCCACAAAGAAACCAGCCTCCTATGAGGCTGCAGTGGTTGTAAGAATAATAAAACATGTCCAGTGGTTTTAGGACCTCTGGCTCCCCAGAGATGTAACTTTTAGCTCCACGCTAACCTCTTACATTAAGTTTATGAGTTGCACTCGATTACAGACACTTTCTGTGTTCGCAACAGGCTCAGATATCTGAGTGCACAAAAGTTATCCCAGCACTGCTACGCTACACATACAGCATCTCCACTGACAGCATTTCGACCTTAATTGGATCTTTGTCAGGTCATAAAAAACATCAGATCTAGCTGCATGATTTAGAACTTCCCTCCGTGTTGTGCCCCAAGTTATCAGAGTCCAATCCAATAGGATTTACCATCAGAGAGAAGCGCAATATATCATCTTCAGCGCAGAGGAAGTGCTAGTGCAATGTTGCTCATCTGCGTGCAGAACTGTAAACAGTAACGCTTACACTGCACTGTTTATGATAGATATGACCACAGCTGTAACTCATGCCCTTTCTGGTTTTCATCTTAAGTGTTAAAGATAGCAAAATGTCAAAGTGTCATTAATAATTCTTCATGTCGGGTTCCGTCCTAGCTAATAATTCACTCTGCAACTACACTATGTGAAAAAACAGCAACAGACCAAGTGTTAAAGCTTGATATCAGCTGTCCTCTCGTGTTAGGGCAGGAAGGTTCATGCTCAGGCATTCTTCACACTTAATGTAAACAGATCAGCTTGGCAGAGGATCCAAGTGTACTCCTCTGGAACATATTATGTATGTCAAATAAGGCTTGCTAAAAGGTTTTCCAGGTTTTTCGCTCATGTGCGATAGTGTGGATGTGCCGGAAAGAGAAAACAAAGATTAGATTAGAACGAGGCAAGGGCGGTGTTAATGGAACACTGATTGATCAATACATTAAGGTGTGAGGTCACTAGAAGTTCAAGCTCCCCAAAATGTATCTGGGGTGTCACCCATGGTGAATAAGACCACATCAGCTTATATGAGTGAGTGAGAGACAGATCAGGTTTAGGGCAAAAGTTGCTCTGTGTCATGTATGTGTATATTTGGGTGTTTAGCCTGCCATAGGTTTGTGTCCAGTGCCGGTCCATTGGTGATGGAGTTGGTTCATGCAGGACCACATGGCCGGCTGTAACCGGTGAGTGGGTGGGAGGAGGTGGAGTAAACAGGAAGTCATTAGTACACTTCCTGCAGCTGCTTTACACCGACTGACCACTGACTGGAATTAATTCAGTAATAAACTCAATATTAACAGGTGTTCCTTTCCACAAGCACCAACACATGCCTCATTTCATTTTTTTTTCCAGGGAACTATTTCTGAGTTTGCAAAAAGAGGAAATATCCAAAATTACATCCGTTTGCTCAGATGAGCCATTGAACTAAGAATGGGAAAGTCCATTACACTCCAGAACAGAAGGAAACAAGTCCAAAACAAGTGTGCATATGTGGGTGGAGTGTTTGTGTGTGTGTGTATGTGTGTGTGTGTGTGTGTGTGAGCGTGCATGCGTGGGTGCGTGCGTGCATGCGTGTGTATATGCATTCATTGCCGTCTGCCTGTATGCGTCTGCTTGTGATTGAGTCAGGGTGCATTTCTCTGTTTGAGGGAAACTTTGACAGCCTGGCGTCTTTGTTCTAAAGTTCAGACAGGGAAGCAGATGGCTCTTCTCAGTGTGACTTAGCAAGCTAGCTAGCTGTGGAGAGCGACTTCACCGCCTTTGGTGGTGCCATTGATAATACTGTATAGAAGACAACAGCCAAAGTATAGATTGAGCCTGCCAGTCACATTAGTTTTAACTGAAGAAGTAAACATTATGTGACTAAAACAAGGTTAGGGCTCTTTCATGTTTCTGCTTCTTTGGTCACCATCGGTCACCATCCGCAATTGGAGACAGTTATACAGATTCAACCACACCTTGATTTTACCAGTGTCACTGGGAACAGTAACTATCAGTGAACCATATTGGTATGTTACAGACTTTATTAAATCAGAAACATTTTCAGTGCCAGATTTATTAGGTCACATTCATAGGCTTGTTCCCAACTATAAACATGCTGCTTCGTCGGCATAATCAAAAGCAAATTAAACTAATCGCTTCACCAGACAATTCTCCTACTCGTAAAAGCTCTCTATTTAAAACCAAGCTTGGTTTAGGTTGTTTTCTTTGTTGGCTTGTTACTTCAGTATAAGCCACATGACTCTGATCAGCTGATTCATCCCCTCCTGTCAAGACACTGTTTCCAAATAAAACGGCTTCCACCACAAAAAATCCAGACCTCAAATTCTAACTAAACCACAAACTTTATCTCCAGTGGCAATATTCTCCCTCTTTTTACTCGCTCTCTTCCTGCCGCTTCACAAGACGTTTGGTCTTTAATGTATTTCAGAGAACATCTGCTAACTATCACTGAACCTCATGGGATTTCCATTTAGCCCAGTTAATTACTCTATCAAGCCAGGTTCATTATCATATTCCTTCTCTTAAAAAAAAATGCACCGACACTGTGCCACTGTGTGCATGTGTGTGTGTGTGTGTGTATATAAGTGTAGGTGTAAGGGTGAGTGTGTTTCCAGACATGTGCACATACTGGTGTAAGTGTATGTGCACTGCTCCGTCTTAAACACATTCCTAATTGCAAGTGGTTCAGCCATAATACTTGTGTTAATGAACCAGAGCCGTCTATAGGAGCCGTCTCTGGAAGTCAAGTAGGGAATCTGTTAGTTTTCCTCTCCAGGGAGGACAGTAAGCTGGTATTAATCTTGATGAACAACAGCCCTGTGACTTTTTCTTGTCTGTATCATTCCCTACAGGGGTTAGTCCGGGTAACTGATGGCACAGCCTTTCTATCTCAAAGGAGTCGAAATGTAAAGAGCTTCACTTGAGAATGAGACACCCCACATTTAGAAAATGTGACACTTGATCTTAGAAAAGTGTTGTCTTGATGGTTAACATTATTCATTCTTTAAGTAAATAATCCACATATGCGCTGACAGGCAGCCAATGCCAGCATACAAGACACACCACATACAGGCCACTGCAACAACACTAGTGACACATATGACCTTAAAATATTATTGGTGTTCCCTACAAAACAGTGAAAGGCCAGCAGGGTGTGTAGTTTAACAAATGCAGAGACATTTTTCATCCAGGTCAAATTTTACCCTTCAGGGATCAATAAACAACAACAAAATAATAATACATCAGGAAACATTGTCTCAATATGGTTGCCAAGTCCTTTATAATGACTTCACTGTGCTATCATTTATAAAGTGCTTTTAAGTGAGTGACTATTGTTTTGTTTTAGAGGTCACAGAATTTAAAACATCGCCAGCTGTTCTGCTAAACAACCATCAAAGGAAAAACCATCAGAGATCCATCTTCTATAATGTATGAGCTGGAAAGCTTGGCAGGATCAGAAAAGCCATCGAAAAGTAAAAGATTACTGGTTCAAAAACAAGCCTTGACCTCAAGACTACAACAAATACTGAGAACTAGTAATTACAAGTTGACCTTAAATGATACAAAATAAGTACCAAAAACAGGAAAGGCACTAAGAAGTATTCTACAGACGTGTAACCCAATGTCATCATGATAAAGCAATAAAAACTTCTAATATTGGTAAGGTGGTTTTCAAATTAATTTACATTCTGAAGGCCCTGCATTTGTATAAGGTTGTACACAGTTGTAACTGCATCTTCTACAGTATTAATTATTTTGATTGTGAAATTAGCACCCACACTGAGAAGCTTCCCAGTACAGTACATACTGTACAGGTGGTTTCCCTATATGAGGATCTATACGGCAGTGTTCACCGAGTGCAGAGCAGGGAAATCTACCCTTTGATGAGATTAGCTGAGTGGTGTACTTGAAATAACCTTTCATGCGCTGCCATTATTATATTAATCTATTCTAAAACAATTTGGTTGAATTAATTAGGCCCTACATATTTCAGAAATGCTCACAGGCTGCCTGGAAACAGATGGCTCTGAGGGCGAGCCACTTTCTAACGGATGTGTATGGCTGAGGAGCAAAACGGGAGAGAAGAGAAATAGGAATGACGAAGAAAAGGCAGGAAGCAATGGTGTGAAAGAAAGAAAGAAAGAAA
>NC_045752.1:8757487-8787601 GCF_008692095.1 Etheostoma spectabile
AAGAAAGAAAGAAAGAAAGATGTGTCACACCAACACCTCTGTCTTCGGCACCTGACAGACTGACAAAAGAGAAAACGAGTCAAAGATTAAGCAAACGGAGAAAGTTCTCAGGTCCTAATGCCTATCAGTTCCTCTGCAGCTGACAGGAGATTGGTAGCTTAACAACAGTTGGGCGAAGAAGGCCATTATCTCAATCCTACAGTGTTCTGGATGGGTTCAACCTTGAACAGCTTGTAGATGATGAGCCTATCCATATGGTGTATAAAACGCTCAGCGTTTCCTAAGCCATTAACCTTCAGGACACCTTGCACTTGTCCTCCTTTTTGACTGACAGCTATGTGTACATTTTATAAAACATCCTCACTATTAAGTACAAGTTCAAGCACTGAATTATATCCCAATCACATATACCGGTGGCCTCTTAAAATATGGCACTTTCTTATGACAAATAATTTCACACGAAAAAGTTACATTTAGATTAAAGTCGGGGAAAAAAACATTTAGTGTAACAGAATTGTCTTTATTTTGTTTCACTTTAATCATCAGGTGAGCCCACATATTTATCTAAATCCCGGGTTGGAAACCACTGGCATAAACAGTTTCTTACTGGTAATTGAATTGGTAGTGTTGGTCAGATTTCTATCAGGTTTGTGTGGTTAAAATGTAAATACCCGTGCTCACTCAAAAGCTAAGTCTCACTTTCAAAAGGATTTGCAACAGTGCAAAGTGGTGAGGACATTTAAGATGTTTTACAGACTGGCGTGTAGATTTAAGAGCAGAGGCGCTTGAGTGCTGAAGTGCCGAAGCATTTACAAGCCACTGCCACATCATGAAGGACAAGTTAATGGGTAGCAGAGAGGAGGTGGATCATAATGCACTTTGTGGCCCGGGTCCAGCCCAGTCTTGACTTTTTAACAGGAATCTCAACCTTGCCCTCAGAAAGGAAGGACAACAAAGGAGAGAAAGTGAGAGCAAAGAGGGAGGGAGGAAGTAATGGAGAGGCAGAGAGACAGTAAGAAAGATGATACTGAGGTTCTGGGGTTAGCTAATGTTGCCACAGAGTGCTTAGCTCAATCCAAGTCCACATCAACTCTGGTTTCAGGGTTTGGGTAATGGACATCAAACCCCTGGCACTCTCTCCAGAGCCAGGGAAATTAAAGTTTTCCAACTCCTGACTTGGCAGGAGCTGTGGAAAATGATACCTTTCACCTGAGAGGAAGGGAGGGAGAGAGCCGTAGCAGCGAGAGTGATGTCACTGGCAGAGCTCTCTCAAGCCATTTCTGAAACAGCTAGAGTAGCAACACATGAAATGAAACACAGAGGGTGTGACATGCCAGCACCAATCTATTGTATGTTATATTTCTATGACACAAGCTGATAAACTACAAATTACTAGATCACATTGCCCTAACTGCCCTCTCTTTCTCTGGCAGTATGGCAGGCTGTGGCTCGTGCCAGGGTCTCCACTCTTCCCGCATCACTACCGTTTAAACTAACACGGACGTCCTGCTGCCCAACACGAGTCAGGCAGAGTGATCCCTTGTGCCTGCTTTTATTACCTTGTTGACACCAGCTGCTAGATTTAAGCACTTTTAAATGCTGAGGCTCAAATCACAGAATTAATGCCGTTATTCCTGCCCAGCTTTCTTTTTGGCAGTGCTTTTAAGCCCCAGACTTAACAACAAGCCTGGGTTTTATGCATTCAGACAGCTGGTGGGAATAAGGCAGTTGCCAGTGGTATAAAACACTGCGTGTGTAATTGTGTGTGCGTTTATAAATGTCGTAGTTGTGCGCCTTTGTGTGTGGGAGGGCATCTGAATATTAAAAACTGTCTTTTAAAAAGGTGCTTGTCTGTGGTCCAAATATTAAAATTGCACATTTGTCATATTGGTCAGTCTTTGTAAACAAGACTTTATCTGTCATGCTCAATATTTTGCATTAATAAAAGGTGATTAAAATGCGGTGGAAATGTGACATACTGGAAACCAAATGTTGCAGATTCCTCCTTCCTCTTCACCAGTTTGACACTCAACTTCCGCTCTCGCCACACTGGCACGCTTCATTACTACTACGCCTGTGTGAAGTCACTTGTCACACACACACACACACACACACACACACACACACACACACACACACACACACACACACACACACACACACACACACACACACACACACACACACACACACACAGCAATGCTATATAGCAGCTGTACCTCTCCTTATGTGCGGAGAGTGTTGATCCCAGTTCTTCTCTCACACACAGTGAACATATGTCAGTCAGAAACAAGGCAAACTCTGTATTCCTTTATCTTAATAAAAAGTTTATTTCTATTTTAATACAGCACTTCTAAAGTTTACTCAGACTCAAGTAGATAGACCCTAAGCAATACATGGAGGTGACCTTGTTGTGTCAGTATGCGTTGCGTGCACGTCTTCAAATTTGTAAGCGTGCACATGCGTGTGATTACTAAGGGAGGATCTGGGATGCCTTAGGTAAAACAAATACAGACTCTGATAGATGCCAGCAGCACCTGTCTGATTTACATTTCCTAATTGCAAATGAATTACCAAAGAAACATTTCGCCAGCACTGACAGGCAACATGACATAGAGATGAGTTCTACCTGAAAGAGAAAGTGTTTTCTTAGAGATATTTATAGGAGGCTTAAGGAACTTCCACATAAGCCAATGGTCCCCTGAAGTCTGTTTGAATGTATGTAGGAATGCAAATGTACAGTATATGTACATACATTCGCAACTGTGGAGTTCATGCAAGCTTTGACTCTGCAATGCAGACGGAAAAACAACTCAAAACACAGCTCCTACCAATTAAAAAGCAAACTGCAATGATGCAAAGTTCCGTTTGTCATTCGACAACATAGGATTGCACAATGAAATGTTAGAGCCCCTTCATGCTATGCACAAATGTGTAAAAGTCCCAGACAAATTAAAATTAAAGAGAAAACTAAAATTGCAAGATCAAATAAGGACTGATAATGGCTTCTAGCTGAAAACTATTTATCTGTGAGTGCCGGTGTTTCGTTTCTTTTGGAATTCATGTTGTGTAGCTACTGTATGATGACTCACCCTAAATATTTATCAGGTTTCAAACTCACCACCTTCCCACCTGAGGTAAGAAATGGCCTTGAGGGTCCAAAACAGGTCCAACAAGTTCAGGCTGACAAAAACCTCAGGGCCCCTTGCCCTAACTTTAGGACAACAGCAAACAACACCTGTCCAGATGATGTCATGCTCTCAAGGATATCTCATACTTGCCTGAAGACTTATTCAGTTCCTAACCTCCTTCTTCTTCTTCACTTCTCCCTGCCCTCCCTGAAACCATACACTTCCTGTTCCCATTGTTTGCCACTAGTGAGCATCAACTCTCTCAAATACACCTCACAATTATTTTAACACCCCATTTAACCTAAAAGTGATAAACTATTTTACTACACACTAGTATTTTGTTATCTTATCTTTGAACTATACACCCTGCACAGTACAGGCCCAGACTACCACCACTCTGAAAAAACAACCAAACAAATGCCTTTAAAAAAAAACACATTTTCACAGTCATTCTGCTAAAGATAGAGCATGAAATGACAGAACACCAAGATAAAACATGAAGTAGAGGTAAGAGAGGAATGCAGGTCAAAAGGCTTAGGTGACACAGGTGGATGTAGACATGAGTTATGTGTGTGTATGTACATACATATACTGTAAATCATGTGTTTGTACCCATGCAGTTGAAAACAGAGTGATAAAAGCACATATAAACCCAGGTTTACTCCTTTTATCTAAACTTTTCTTGTTTCCGCGATCGGAGGTGTGTCAGTTGTCTTTGATTTGGGAGCATGACGCTTTCACCACCACCAAGCACAAAGACACACACACACACACACACACACACACACACACACAAAACAACCCAAGCAGCGGGAAACAAGAGAGGAGCAGCTGTGAGTTGCACTCATCAGTTCAGATTGAGGGAGACACAGGCGGGCTGGTAAACAGACACAGATGTACGGAGCTGAGCAGAACAGAGAGTGGGAGAAAGAGGAAGGTCACCCTTTCACAATGGGAAGGTAACAGCAAAGTCAACAACACTTGCTGCGTGACTAAAGCTACTGTAAAAAAATTAAAATACAGGCTGGTCAAATTGGCAAATGTTAATTATTTTTCATTGTTGAATGAGAGTGTTCTTTTTATTTCAAATACTAATTTAAAGGGAATATGGAAGAGCTAAAGCTCTTCGATGTATATTTTCCATACATTGTTATCTGACTTACACAACATTTCTGTAACAGTGACCACAGCTTGAAGTCACTGGGATGTTTTCACTTGTCAAATTGTCATCATCCCAGATCTTCAATGGCCTCTAATGAGCAATAACCAAATAATATTCATCTGTGAAGAGAGAGCCCAATGAAATTCTTCTGCCAAGACCACACACACACACACACACACACACACACACACACACACACACACACACACACACACACACACACACACACACACACACACACACACACACACACACACACACACACACACACACACACACACACACCTCCCCTGAGGGTGACACCCCACCTGGGAGCTCAATCCTGTCAATGCTTACTATCTCAGTTTCCCTTCAGTTTCACTGTAGTGTGTTCTCTCGTTACACTGATTCCCAGGGTCAGCATTAACCCCAGTCACTGCTCAAGATACTTAGGAAGGGGGCAGCATGATGCCATAAGGAGGGATCATTCTTACACATGAGGAGTTTACTTGAAAAAAGTGACTATGGGAAAATGTCCTTTTATTGCAGATATAAAGAGAACCGGGGAAACAAAATGACACCTACCTGTTGTTGCCTATGTTTTGGCAGAGAAGGATTTAAGACATGTGGTTGTTGCCTACAGAGAGAGAGCATCATCAAGAGTTCATGTTAGAGAGATCATGAACTTTATTTCCCTCGAAAAATAATGTCTATTATTTTTAAATGAGCCTTTCATATGTACCTTTGGTGCAGGACAGACTGTAGGTTGGTGCCCTGCAGAATTGTTGGCTGAGCAGCTGATCAGTCCAGGTTTGACAGGATCTATTGTGTCAGAATAAAGCACAGTAGGTAAGTGGACTATTATGCGTTTCAACTGTAATTTCAATCCTTTGACTTTCTCTCTCACTCTCAGGGGTCGCCCTTCTTACTTCACATTGAAAAAAAAGACATTGCCATGTTTTCATAGAAAGCGAGATGCTTTGTAGTGAACTCCACGAACCTCCACCCCCCTTTCATGTTTTTTCTACATCACTCTTCTCCACCACATTATGTGGTGTACTCTCATGCAGCCTGTTACTATAACAAAAATCTGGCCAAGCAGTTTCCTAGACTTTTAAACATTTTCTGAGATGTATTTCCAACAATACAACAACTTAATGTCCAAATAAACCTGCTTTGCGTTTATCTAGAACACCTTAACTTTGCTTTCCTTGTTTGAACTTTTTCTGGTTCTTAAAGAAACAAATGAGTCATTTTCATTTGCCACAGTTCCAAATAGTTAAACTGTTACAAACTCTTCCAGTGATGGCCTACTGATTGTAGCCTCTAGGCTCCAGCAATATCTAACTATTCTGAGGTAAACATTTACCTGCAGAGCTGATCACACATAAATGACTTATCACCACCTGGAGCTAAACCATTCTCTGGTTCCTGACTTTAATTGCTAATAAGTTGTTCAGGTGTGTGTGTGTGTGTGTGTGTGTGTGTGTGTGTGTGTGTGTGTGTGTGTGTGTGTGTGTGTGTGTAAGTGAGCACACACACACAAGACGGGATGTTTGTAGCCCGCAGGAGGTAGAAGTGAACGACCACCAACTGAACAACGAACCAGGTGGTGAAATCAAAGAGAAGACAAGACGGTCCAGCAACTGTTATCCTCAAAACAGCCAAACTCAAAACTTCAGGGGGTTCAATTTGTAGTCTTTGCAGCTGCTGCTGCTGCCAAAAACATCTGAGCTTCTGAGAGACAAATATGCAGCAGCCATGCAGTGACAACATTATTTTTTGCAAGGTTTGCTGTACTGAATCTAATCATCATATGATGTGTCTGCTCCAAACTGGATTCTATTTTGGCAATTTCCACTTATTCTTTCCTTTTTTTCTGAAATCATGACACACATAAGCTATGCATTTTGACCCATACATAGGAACTCAAAAATAGGATATCTTGGCTTCTATATTTGAGCTTTTTTCAATAAGCACAATACTACCCGGTTCCTGTACAGTTAAGGGTAGGGAGACTTGCAGGTTTTTGCTAAGTTATTATTAAGATGTGATTTATGTAAAGCAACTAAAACATTTTGTGAAATAGCCCATTAAAAAGGCACTTAAACCTAATGGAAAACGCATCTTCAGTGTTGAATAACAACTGTCTTTCACTGCAATACATTCAGGATTGAGTCACCTCATCATGCTGTTTTAACACAACATATATTCAATTGAGAAAGTAATGACAAAATTACCTTTTAGGTTAGGAGGAGATTATACAGGTAAAATAAAAGCCAACAATGTTCGTTTGACTGTGACAAAACAAGTTTTATGCCCTACAGGCCCATTCACCGACATAATCGCCACATCCTTAGTTTACGAATCGGTCAGAAGGGCACACTGCTTTCTGCATTGGCACTGCAAAATGGTTCATTATGAATGTTAATTCCTAGGAATACTGAGCTAAGACCTCCATAACTAAATTCTCCGCCTGTGAGAAACACCGCTTTTAATTTTCTTCTGTTGTCAAGTGTGAACAAATTAGATAAGTCAGCTGAGAGATGCAACTTTTCCTTCTTTACTCCTACCATCACCTTGAAAGCGAAACAAGCGTTGAGACTCCGGTGGACCCACGACATATTCTCATTTAGCAGCTGCGCTGTTGTGGGATGTCATGGCTATTAATTCTATCTGAGCTTCATTAATCCACATTTTCCCCCCATTCAGCCCCCCTGTCCTTAATCATCATTTCAGCCTTTGCCAGCATGGCCTCTGGTGGCCAAATACAACTAGGGTCACAATGTGTTCCCTCAGCACTCTGGGAGTATGTGCACACATACACATACAAAACAAAGATAATAAAACAGGGCATCTATCTCAATCATACAGTGTTGGACCAGTCATTACATACCTCTCACTGGGGTGAAGCACAGAAAGTTTATACACAAAGGTACACTCACAGACAGCAGTGCATAGAGAACTATTAAAGACAGAAAGTCGTAACACATGCCAGGTTTCGACATTCACTAGACTGAATTCATCTTGTATGGCACTCTTGAGTGATATCTCATTTGTGAAGAAGCTGAAGGTCAATGAGCAGTGAGAGAAGTGAGGGAGGTAAAACTAGAATCAGAAGGGAGGCTTTATAAACGCTAGCTGTTAGAAAGAAAAAAAAGAAACCCACACTGGCAATTGAGTGGTGTTGAAAGAACTGACAACCATCAAGACCGTCTTAGCACAGCTCAGTCCAGGTGGGCGATTGGTTGGAAACCGCTTATTGTTCCAGCAGATCTGAGCTGTTTGCCGTTATCTGAATACCAAATGGTTCCAATTTGCTGCGTGAGGGGGGGAGAGAGAAATACCATGGAGGGGGCCAACACACACAATGGAAACTGGAAAGGGTAATCTGATGGAAATCTCTGAATGTTCCTCTCCCTGCTTGCTAAAGGTTAGCCTGCTTAACAGTCTGTCTGCTGGGTGGTTGCTTATTATTCATTCATAGAGACAGACAGACAGAAACATGTGAGAGAATGGGTGTATCCATAAGAGGAAATCAAGATGGTGGGTGGTGGTTTTGTCAGTACTATCAGTTGCTTTGCTTTCTCCGTAGGATCTGATATTTTAAGGTTTCCCCTCAGCTGATGTTTGACTTTTGACTCAATATCAGCTGACCTTTGACCTCTAGATACATCAGCAGCGCCCGTCAGCTAAGTCTACAACTTAGCCTACCTGTCCAATAGGACTCTACTTCACTCTCTCACACACCAGCACAGGCAAATCATCCCAATATACTGATCCCACTCATATTAAAGCCATTCCATCTCTCTAATGCAGATAGCACATACTGAGAGCAGTGGGAAAAGGGGGGAGGATTTGTCTGTCTGCCTCACAGGACTATAAGCACACAGAATATCTGTCACAGAGCACAGGCAAAAGCCCTTAGCATTGTGACAGAGCAGATGTTAAGAGTAATGACAGTAGAGATTACCCAATAATTGTAGCAATGTAAATCATTTCGGGGGGGGAGTGGAGGAGGGAAGGAGGGAAGGATCAAAGGAGGATGAACTAAGACTGAAGCAAAGAACACCTTATTGTTGGTATGAATATGTAGAAGAGAACAATTTATATGCTGTGCTTTTTTCATTTTCTAAATGTGTATAGGCAGACTGCTCATCTGTAGTTGCATAAAAGGGGACAGAAGCATCCAGAAATGAGTCCCTGCTATGTTTTGTGGTGCTGTTTGTGGGGGGAGATAATGGCGATTATGACAATGTGGCTGCTAGCGTTATTGTTTGTGTTCGGGAGCTAATCGCTGGGATGCAAGCTGCTGCCTGAGGCCAAGAATAGAGGACAGAGAGGCCCCTCCATCTAAGAGTGTGATGACACATTTCTCCCTAACATCCCATAACAACATTGTCCTCCCCCGACCTCCAGCATCAAGCCCTCACCAGTATCCTGCCTCCCCCTGCCACAGTTCACCAAAGCCTGCATGGGTCAACAGATCAGGGGCCCTGACACCTGCTAGGAGCCTGTGTGTGTGTGTGTGTGTGTGTGTGTGTGTGTGTGTGTGTGTGTGTGTGTGTGTGTGTGTGTGTGTGTGTGTGTGTGTGTGTGTGTGTGTGTGTGTGTGTGTGTGTGTCCCTCTTACTTGCTCTGTTGTCGCCATGAATGTGTAATAAACTTCATTCAGTTAACCGTGAGTTATTGTTAATTGAACTAAAAAGTCATTTTATTAATTGAAACAGAGGGGGGAAGGGCAGACCAGATTAACGATGTAAGACTGTTTTTCTCTCCCTCGCTCTCACAACATCTTGAGACTTTTAAATTGTCTAATTATTTTTCTCATTACAGGTCTTCTCACCATATTTTCCCCCATCCTGCACTTGCAGTAAAAAGTCAATAATCTACTTCACCTCACATCCATCTTAAAATCAAGACAGGGTAAGGCTGAAACATTTCTGAAGAACAATACTGCTGGTCTGCTGCTTGTGCTCTAAAATGCTTGTTTGCCAAAAGCCCATAGCTCTTCTCACACGTATACTGTATATTCTCTGCCATTTATCACGTACATTGTTTTGTCATTCACACAAGCAACGCCTTAACGTTTTAACAAAATGTTGTGCATGTCCACTGCTGTAACGTAACACCTTTGGTTACACAATATGCAATTATGGATCTTTAGCACTAACGTTGCTATGCCAAAATTTACCATCATTGGATGTATATCAACTTTTTATTCATATGGTGCCCTGTTAAATGCTGAAAAAAAAAGATGAATAGTAAAGGCTGCATGTGCTAAAGCAGTGAACATATGCATTATGCAAAAGAATTAACAGCACTGTTGGGTACAAGTAAAGCTGCAGAGAAGGACTTTTCATATTTCTCATATCTCTCTTGAGAATGACTGATAGAATAGATGTTTGAAGGAAAACATTGTCAACACTACAATACATAATGTTTGTTCACTACATAAATTGTTCCGTCAATCACACAAGCAACACCTTTTAACAAAATGTGAACATTCAAAGAATTTCACACACAACCACCAATACTACTAAAGCCCTGTGTTGCAAGAAGAAGTGTTACATGTAAGTCATCCTCTCCTAGTCTCCACAAACCTCATCCATAATTATAATACTAGAGTAGAAAACCGATGTGGGAGAGTGAACTATGCTGCATAGAAGGGGAGCAATGTTTTGGAATTCAACCCGCATACCAGGGCTACTGCAGTGCTTCAGGAAACAGTCACATTCCGGTAAACACATGTGGAATTACCAGGGCAAGAGCTTCTGGTCACCAGCCTAACCAAATATTATCTCATACGGCACAATATTATAACCTCCCCCCCTCCCCAAATACATAACAACTATTGGCTGAGAGGGAGGAAGTGATGTATATTGACTTTTCATTTGTGTCTTGCTGACTCTGCTGACAAAAGGAACAAACCACTTCCAGCTGCTAAACTTAGAGAAAACAACCACATTCTGCTGAACATGATTCAGCTGCATTTTGCTTCTCAAATGAGGGTTTTTTCATCAAGCACTTTTGTTGCTCTACCGCCACAATTGTGAGTCATGTGAGTCAGTGGTTAAAATAGCTAAATTACACTCACACCATTATCACTCTAATATTCCACTAAACATAATTAGTAAATTACATCTAATATAACCAGATGAGGCCTACAAATGACGAAGCTGCTCACGTTAATGAGATCCATGTACACAATAAAATAAACATTATCCATCTATTCCTGCTGATCTCCCCCGCATTAACACGTGACCTTTGTAACATGGGCATTCTTGTCTAACAATACCAATCGTCTTCTCTATTTGTCTATCTATAGAGTGTGTCTCAGCCAGCTCGCTCCTTGTCAGTCATAAACGCAGAAGGGGGGGGAAGGGAGAGTAGGAGGAAACGGAGGAGGGGATAAGAAGAGTGCCATTACCAGTGTTCTGGACCCGTGTCTTCCCAGGGTGAATAATTACGTCTGACATGTCGTGAATAGGGAGGGACATTATCGCAGTGATCCTCCGTACCCCCTCTGTGTGTTCCATTGCACGCACACACACACACACACACACACACACACACACACACACACACACACACACACACACACACACACACACACACACACACACATACACACACACACACACACACACACACATTAGGGCCCCACTGAATGATTTAGGGGGTCTGTTAATAATGCAGGGGCTCCTAGACCTAATTAGGTAAGTAGCAGAGGGCGCCGGCTGTGACGCCTTAGCTCACTGATACGAGCTGTAAAGGAATGAAGCATCGACTGCACACACATACTCCCACACAGAGTTTAGGTTTATGTTTCACCACACTAGCACCCCCCCTATTGATCATGGTGCAAAAATGGAGTCCTGAAGAAGCTTCCCTAATCTACTTCTTTTATCCGCATACATGATCAATTATTAAAGAGATGAGGAAAGGTAATAGGTAACAGGTCTGTTTGCTGTGGCTCTTAGGTATTTTGACAAGCAGCATCAGAGGTTGAGAGGTAACAGGGATCTGTGTGCTCCAAAAAAAAAAAAATCAATAGAAAGTGATTATCTTGAGAGGGAACAAGTGGAGAGCCAAGGTGGGCCTTGTCACGTGTACAATCTCTCTCTCCCTCTCTCTCTCTCTGGCGCCATAGCTGTCAGCCCTGTAAGTGCAGTGTCAGGGTGATTAGAGAGCAGCACGGGCCAGACAGAGCACAGCCAACCCCCAGACAAGCCCTCCAGAGACGCAGCGCCACAACAAGCCTCAGCCCAGGGTCAAGGATACTTTGTCAGTTTCCCTGCGTGCAAGATGGGCCCCTTCGGTGCACAATCAGGAACCATATTGTATAAGATATGGCAGGGTTGGTGATATATAGCTGTTTTATGGTACCTAGGGTACAAGCAATTATATTTAAAGGGTTGGTTCACCCAAAATACAGGAACATATTTTCACACTTACCCCTTGTGGTATGTGACTTAGGTTCTGAGATATTTAGATTTCTGCAGAAGTTACAGAAGAAGTGTATAGAATTACCTACTTTATAATGAAGAAATAGTCACAAAATTATTATTGTTATTAATATAATAATAATAATAATAATAATAATAATAATAATAATAATAATATAATTTGGATACACCATTCCTATAATACATTGGAGAAAAAATGCATTCCAAACAATGCTCAATAAAAAATGTTACCAAAAGAGGCAGAACATGAAATGTTCAATTCTTGGTTGACACGTCATTTGATTACGTAATGAAATCAGACCAATTTCCACTTTGGGATGTAGAACGTGCTCTTTTGTTAAGTTAGAAGATAACCTAAGACAACAAAAAAGAGCGAACTCTAAGAGCTGTGGAGAATAAACGCTTCTTTAGCTAACTTAAGTCACTTAAACAGTATTATTAAATATAACGTAAGCACGTACCTTGTTTTCCAGGATCCATAATTCTCCCTGCTAACTGATTAAAACAGACGGAAGGACGTCAGGTTGAGGTTTCCACTACACGAATATGGTGGAGTTTCAGAGTAGAGAAACGTTTGATTATATAAAATGTCGACAATGTCGTAAATACGAGGTCTTGTTTCAGTCCAAATTATTGACGCACATGACACGTTTAACATTAAAAGCTACGTACACAGTAATCTCACGGAACGTAAGAGTGGCGCAGCTAATTTTCTGGAGGAAAAGGAAGTTAGCTTGATATTGGATAACTTAAATATTTTAATTCCACATCACACATCTTGTAGTTAAAGCCAAATTAGTAAAACTACAGTGAATGTGGACTGTTAACGCAGGGGAAAGGGGATACATTCTTCACAATTTGCAACAACAGTTTTGAGAAACCATTATCACAGAATAGCTTATGAATAATATCAACCAAACTTCCTTCTAATTAAGGGTAACCATAGGAGTGTAACTTTACCGAAGGCCATTTGGCCAAAAAACAACATCCTTAATATCTGAAAGATCTGATTAATGTAGTTTGATTTTAATTCCAGTTACAACACAGTAGCCACGTGAATATGGGAAATAACATGATACAGACATATATTAAAGTAAAAAAAAAGAAGCTATTTACTGGGGTGAAAAGGTTCCTTCTGGTCTTGGAAATAGTGGTTAGACAAAATAATCTTGACTTTGTGTCTCCTTGTTAGCTTTTTTCTGATCTTTCAACCATATCTGACAAAAGCTCATTATGAAAGTCAAAGAAAGAAAAACCTGCAAATTGTAGTCTTTTATTTTCTGATTGTATACAGATTAACAACCAACAATATACAACATGTTCGTTGGAAAATACCTACGCTAGCTAAATATTCTACTTGGCAATTGGCAAATACGTTTCTCCATATTTCACTATGCTTACATTCTTACATTCAAACAAAATTCAACATTTGTCTCCCAAGGAGTTTTCATCACAACGGCTCCATACTTAGCACACAGACATGAGATTGATATTAATTATTTCATATAGCTCTTCGGTGGAAAACGTGAATAACCAGAGTCCAAATATGTTGAACTATGTCTTTAAATCCCAGCCATCCAGCAGTCTAACCACTGCAACTTAAAAACATTGTGAAAGGTAGAGAACCATGACACCTACAAACAGTTCTGTTACAGGGGGATTACTTTGTAATTTCTCTGTCGTGGATGGTGGTGTATGTGGTTAGGAGGCGGATTCTTACAAGGATATCCACCATACAATCTACATTTTTTCAAATGTTTCCTTTTTTTCCAAGTTCCCTGCAGCGCACACTTGTTGACAGATTGCTCATTAGTGTGACACAAACTTTCAGCACCGTCTGCAGTTTGTGCAGTTCACCAGTTCTCTCCCATCCCGCAGCATAAGGGAAAGCTATAGACTGTCTGTACTCTACCTGTATGTGATAGCTATAGCCTGGGGGTTGACAGTATCTAATCACAGTCTCAACAGGTGAGGAGACGAGACGGCGCAGACAGCATGGCACCACATGGAATTCCTACACTATCATAATGTGGATCAAACCACACACACAGTATCCATGATTTATGCTAAATATATACCACTCTCTACTGTGATGCTAAATATAGTAAAACATGTAGGCCTACAGTACATATTATGCACATACATATCATGATACATTTTATTGTGTTAGAGTGTGGAAGCATTTTCTGTCAGTGTCAACAGGATCAAATACAACAAATGCAAGAAAAAAACCACTGTGTTCAGGTACTCGTTTGAGTACACAAACATTATCGCATTGATGTTGATTAAATTACGATGTGATTTTTCTCAGCACAGCACAAGAAATTGTTTGACCTCGTCTTCACCTCGACAGCGCAGAACCTCGTCAGACATAAAAGCCGTCGAAGGGGGCAGAAAAAGCCAAAACTCCCCAGGGGAAGGAAAAGCAGAGGAGTGGGAGGAGACGGAGGAGGAGAAGGAGGAGGATGGGTGTCACTGTCTCCACAAAGCCCTCTTATCCTTTAGATATCAAAGCACTGTACTCCCAGCATAAAATATTATCAGAATTATGTGACTTATCACAGGAGAAGCAGTAAAAAACAAAACAAGAATAAAGAAAGAAAGAAAGAAAGAAAGAAAGAAAAAAAGAAAGAAGTTTATCTTTGTAAAATGTGGGTGTGGAATTTCATGTGGCTTTGGCAGTGCACAGGCACACAACAGGGTACATTTTTGATATCATACAAAGAAAGTATTGTGTGACGCATCTTCCTCACTGAGGTGAACTTGGAGTGCACAAGACAGAGAGGGTTTCTTCTCACACAGCACCGATATGACGTCTGCAGCACTCCCTTGTGACTGTCAAATAAGTACTATATATGGTAACTGCAGAAAATAGTGGGATACACAAATGTATTGTTGTAGCTTAGAGTAATGTCAACAGTGGCCTGTTTCTTAGGCACCAAGAGTTCACTCTCTTCTCCTTTTTTATTTGCTTTCTAAAGAGGAAGTATTTAGGATGTAGGCCAGATGGGTACACAGCACTATTGTATGGTTGACAGAGAGATGACCTTGTTGCGCCTTTGTGTGTGTGTGTGTGTGTGTGTGTCTGTGTGTGTGTTTAATCAGACAGAGAGGGGGGATTAGAGACCAGGCACCTGGCAGGTGGAAACAGTCTGTACTCATCTGATGCCCTCCTGTCCTTCTGTGCTCATACACACGCAATATGTAACTTGGTCATAACTGTAATGTCATATTACAGTGCGTACAACCACCTGAAGTGTATCTTTGTTTCAAATTGTGAGGCCTTGCTGAGAGTTGCTCTGTGGCAGCCCCCACTGTAAGACAGAAAGTAGAAAAGGAAATTACACAAGCAAGAACCTTGAAACAAGCCATACCTGCCTGCATACACAGAACAACTTGTTTCTTAAATGACTTTCTACTGTAGCCTGGGAGTTTCCTAATTTTAGAGTGAACTACAAGCTAGGAAGAGACACTCTGAGACTTTATGATATAGTGCAGTGGTTCCCTAACCTTGTGATGATAAACCAGACACTTGAGGCCCAACACAAAAATTCAACATACACTGACATCAATGGCCAGCTTCTTGCAATGGTATACATTGTATTAGAGGACAGGGCAGTGAATAAAATAAATATAGAGAAATAAAGCCATTTCTGTTTCATTTCTACATTTCTTCATCAGACAGTTGCAGCTGACTCAGAACGCTGCTGCTCGAGTCCTCACTAAGACCAAGAGACTGGATCACATCACTCCAGTTCTGAAGTCTTTACACTGGCTTCCTGTGTCTCAAAGAATTGATTTCAAAGTACTCTTGCTAGTTTATAAATCCCTTAACGGTTTAGGTCCAAAATACATTTCTGATCTGCTACTACACTATGACCCCCCCAGACCTCTCAGGTCATCTGGGACAGGTCTACTTTCTGTCCCCAGAGTCAGAACTAAACAGGGTGAAGCAGCTTTCAGTTTCTATGCTCCTCATATCTGGAATAAACTCCCAGAAACCTGTAGGTCCGCTGCTACTCTCAGTTCTTTTAAATCAAGGCTGAAGACCTTCCTTTTTGATGCTGCCTTTCTTTAAATGAATGCTCATTTCTTTAAATTTCTTTGGCTGCACTGTAACTTTTATTCTTGTGTTTTATGTGTCCTAATGTTTCTATTTTGTTTTTAACTGTCTATTCATGTGTTTTATTGGTTTTTAATGCTTATGACTTTTAACTGTTTGTACTTGTGTTTTATCTGTTTAACTGATTTTGTGTAAAGCACTTTGAATTGCCCTGTTGCTGAAATGTGCTATACAAATAAAGCTGCCTTGCCTGCCTTGTCTTGCCTTCTAGCACATAACTGACATCTTAAAACTCTGAGGAAAAAGTTTGGGAGAAATTCCTGCAAGGTAAATTAAGTTGATTGAGCTTGAATATCAAGTCAGTCTTCCCAAAAGAGTACTGAGCACCCCATCTGTCATGGCCTGCTCAAAGATAGTAGCTCAAGTGGAGTTATCAGTGTTAAGTTAAAACAAACACAGTAATTACCCTAATTAAGATCTGGCAGGTTCCTTTAGATTAATAGTAGCCTCGTTTAGATACTAGAGAGGTTGATATCAGAGGAGAGAGAAAAGAGGATTAGATGAGGTCAAGCAGAGGAGTAGGAAGGTGGGGAGAGACAAGTAAAAAAAATGCACTGCATATATACACTGTAAATAAAAATTTTTTTTAAATGAATGAAGCAATGGAGAGGTAAAATTGGTTGTTGATTAAAACAAAAAGGGATGGAAAGGAAATGAGTTAAGAGGCAAAGATAAGGAAAGGGAGGAAAGTGTGCGTCTACAGTTCGGATGATCGTGTAGGCCTTTTTTTGGCTGCACCAGGAGTAAATGGCTCTGCAGGCGCCTGTCACTCTGAGGGGCCAGCATGGGACGATCAGCGATGATGACGGGGGCACGGACCTGTGTCAAGATGCTGAACCCAGCTGTCAATCAAACCACTCTGCCCTGTGGGATGACAAGGTTGGGTCTTAATCCTGCTGAGGAGAGAGAGGGAAGAGAAGGAGTGATGGAAAGGCACGAGAGAGAAATTAGACAGGAAGAAATGAGAAAAGATCAGAGAAAGACAGGCACACATAGAGTTGGGAGAGAGAGGGGGGGGGGGGAATCAGTGAGAAAGTTGTTTTCAAGCTGATTACTTATTCAAGAAACTTACTGATGTCATTTAATTTTACATCATTGAGGAAAACTAAACCCAACAGGTGATTGTGTAACCGCATGAAGTTTGCACCGTTCGGTAACAATCAGTGAAAATTGCAGCTATTCCCTTTTCAATTTAGGCTTTACCATGGAGCCAGCTATTTTGGGAAATTAAATATTTGATGTCCCTCTCCATAGTAGGCAATATGACACTGTCTGGACTGTCATTTGACGGCCAAAAGACCCGTATGAGTCATCTTCCAGCTATCAAAAAGCGTAACCCCTCAGGCCTCTCGGGAACGTAGAGGAATGACCAGGGAACCAGTACAGTAGAATACGGAAAAAAAGACTCTATCCCACAGTCAGTTTTCACTGGAATTCCAGCAAGCTGTTTTCAATTAGCGCTCGCTGATTCTCAGTGTTGGTCTACCACATCATTTCAAGTAAATGCAACCATAACTTAAAGCCACAATGTTTGGTTTGGTCATGAGGGAATCTGTGCTTCTCTCCTTTCTCTTGTCAGTGTTAGCCACTGAAGAAACATGCATTTGTGTTGCATGTATCCTTCAGCAGTGTTGCACACAGTCTTTCTGTTATGTTTTACAGTGATGTAATGTTGTGAAAATGTAATACAAAACTCACCCACTCAACTGCGTAAACCACCAGATGCAACCAGCGAGAGAACAAAACATGTGAGTGTTATAATCAGAATAAATTGGTGAGCATTTGTAAGAATACACTTCTTCAAAGATGTTCTCTTGGGAATGAGGCATGAGTGCAGCAATACTTTAATAGTTAAGTGAAGTCAAGTTTATTTGTACAGCCCAATGTCACATGCAATGTCTCCATAGGTTTTATATGTCCCCAAACGCTGTGGCTCCTGACCCATACCCTGAGGTCAAGAAGAAAAGAAAAAAAACACGTCACAAAAATAATGAAAGAAAAGTTTGTCAATTTTAATCTGATCTGCTGCTATTCAACTCTTCATTTTTTGTCTGCTTCAAGTCATAAATTGTGTTTTTAATACACACAGGTGAGCAATTAGCTGCTGCATAAGTTTGTTATTTTTTTATTTTAGCCTGCTGCAGTACACTATGGGGACTACTGGATTTGAATGAGATCCTCATTCAAGATGTACTCTAGTTCTAGACAGAATATTCCTTTCAGTGAGGTGCATTTTGCGGCAATAATCACATGTAGCATATTCTCCTGGTGCCTGGTTGCATATACGGAGAGATGGGGACAAAAATGCCAAAAATGCACATAGAATATAAAAACATAATAATACAAATTAGTACAGTCAGATATTTCCTAGTTCATTGCCAGGGCTTCATCCAATTTGCCTTTCAACCACAGAGTGAGTGTTTAAATTCAAGCATCCCTACCAGTCTGGGTCACAATCCAACAGGGTAGATTGGCCAAAACCTTTGATCTGGAGATCAGAGTCTGAAACTTGTTCTTTATGCCAGAAATATTTGTATTTGCATGTGTGTGTGTGTCTGTATTTGCGTATGTGGGCATGACAGAGAGACAGACAGGTAGCGAGAAAGAGAGAGAGAGAGAGACAGTTAGGGACAGCTTTCAGGGGACTCTGTGAACCAAGAGAAAAAAGCCAATGATCTTTCGGGGCCCAGATGTATGTACAGTGTCCCTGAGTTGATCAGAGCTGTGACCTGACACTCCAGCATCCCAGCGTGCTCGGCAGATGTGGGTCAACTGACATCTGTTTCTCACCACAGCCTGGGCTCAGCTCAGCTCGGCCCGACCCAACCCTGCTGCCATATTCATCCTAATAACCACTCCCATAATCACCAGGGATTATTCTAATATTAGTGAAAAACACACACACCACCCACACACACACACACACACACACACACACACACACACACACACACACACACACACACAGTGACTGCTCGATTAAGGTATAGTGCTCATATAGGTTTTGGGAGGGTTTTGGGGGGGATTAGTATGTTTTTAGCCCTTCAGTGAAAAGCCTTGAAAAAACATCTTGAGAGACTAAAAAGAATGCTGCATAAATATATTGGAAAATAGCCGGCGAGGGTGTGGTGTGGGGGGGGGACGGGGGGGGGGGGGGTCATGCTGGGTTAAAAGTGGACTGCAGCAGAGGTGCTCTGACACGAGAAAGCATCATGAGGCTGCTGCACGGATATCTGGCCTTGAAGTTAGGGAGACAGCAGTGTGCCATTCTGCCACCATAAAGGAGGGATTATGAACCAATGACAGGATGTGTGAATCAAGATGGCACACTCACCACACAACAGGACTAGAAAGAGCCACTGCAGGGGGCTGTCAAGACAGACCCAGAGTGAGCTAGGAGGATTACCATATAATGATGAAAGATGATGAAGACTGATGAATAGATTGTTAGCGCTTTAGTCATGGAGGAGGGAGGACGATTTGCTTCTGTGAGGAACTTGACATTTCCAGCGTGGTAGCCAGAGTTTAGGATTTTCAGTGCAAAGAAATGTGCTGATTTTTTATTATTCCAGCTGTACTTATTTGAGTGATTGTTTGTGCATTTTCTTCAATGTGAGCTATCTTTTTTATTTTCCTTGCACGATTGTTAACTCATGACATTCTGAGTCTTTTTATGTTGTGTATGGGAAATCATCTTTCTTACCCCTTCTCCAGCTCTGCTTTTTTTCCCTAAGAGGTTTATTTGTGGAAGTTATGGCCTGCTGGTGTTTACGATTCTCACTGGGCCCCTGTTGCTGGTGTTTTTTCCCCCGCACACACAATGCACACACACACACACAAACAAACACACACACACACACACACCCACACAACAAAAAACACTGCACACAGTGGGTTTACTGCTGATATTCAACTTATTCTTACTGCAGCTGCATCTGTGTCACCATGGATACCTTTTTATTACTTAAACCCCTTGCTTACACCCACACCACACAAACACACCCACACACACACACACACACACACACACACACACACACACACACACACACAGCAGTTGGCCTTGGTGGATGCAGCAGGCCCATGCTAAACACAGAGCCATAAGCAGCACACTACCTAATCACCTCCAGGCTGGTCTGGATAATGGCATTTGTTAAGGCTTTGACTCATCCTGCGTGAGAAAGAAGGCCGGTCTGGCTACTTTTCCTCTCACACATCACTTATATAAATAGAGAAACTAATAGTAAAACAGCAAAAACATCTTGGTGGTGAGGCTTAACATTGACTCTGCGAAGTGTTGGGTGTGTTCTTGCATACGTGTCCATGGGTAGAGGGCGTTAGTGAAAGGCCACCCTGCTTAGCGGGTGGCAGCATGCAGGCAAGGTTTTTCAAGAAATGGGGAATCTGTTATGCAACATGTGAGAGCCTGCTAATCTTGCCGAACAGCCTGCTTGTCCTAGCCACCTCTTGGCCCGTGCACACACAAATACGCTCACACTCGCACACCTCCTGGTCATGTTTCTAGCCATGCATGGCTACACACCCAGGTGGCCTTAATGGGTTTAAGAGCAGTCGGAGATCCTCATGCGCTTCTGTCCAGACCTGAGCCCTCGTGTCTCCTGTCTCTGCATGTGACTGCACAGGACAGACGTGTGAGAGGTCAAGAAGCCAAGAAGTCACCAAAGCACACCATAGTGGTAGCCAGTTTAAAGTTCTCACAAGTAAAATGTAACTTCGCTGTTTGTTCTGACATGTTGATAGTCAAAGAAAGTGTACGTTGGTCAGCAGGGGCACAAACAAAGGCATTTAATTGTTATTATAAAAGTTTTGGCAGTGTGGCTGACCCTTGAGGATTGATCTGGCATTTA
Source organism: Etheostoma spectabile (assembly GCF_008692095.1). Lineage (NCBI taxonomy): Eukaryota > Metazoa > Chordata > Actinopteri > Perciformes > Percidae > Etheostoma > Etheostoma spectabile. The sequence continues at coordinate 8,778,220 of NC_045752.1, forward strand.
GCACTTGGCAGTTGGTAAATTTGGACCCTGTGTCTGCAGCTCCACATTTGAAGTAAAGGTCGTGAGGTGACCTATTGGGGTCAGGTGGCTAAAGTCACTAAGCTAACTCTCGGCAGCATTACTCAGTTTGTTGGCATATGCTGACAGGCTCCCAGTGGAGTGGCTCAGCCTGCAACAGATGCACACATGCACATGTACAGACAAACACCTATATCAGCCATGAACACACAGCCAAAGGTCCTCTCCAAAATGACCTCCAGGGGATAGACATCCTGCAGTCTGCTCTCATCTGTAATTCCCTGAGCTCACATGTGCTACTGCACAAGGCTCCTACAGTTGCCTCGGTTGATTATTATTCATTTTAACAGAGGAATCATTCCAAGTTTAGCTTATTAATCAGTTGCTTATCATTGTTCTGCAATGCCAAACTTCATTCCAATTAGTTCGCCCTTTGACAATGTGAATGGAACTAAAGTCAGTCGGTCTAAAAAAAGTTAGCAAAATGATAGAATTGTGAGAATATTCAGCAGTAGCCCAAAATTATGGAGCACAATCACTACAACACAGAGAGAGAGACGGTAAAAGTGGTTCCTTATCAGTACCAGTTTGGGCTTAATTCATTTGTGCCCATGGCATTTCTTGCCATTTAGCCCCCGCTCTATATTTGTGACAGCTTTGATGTGCTGTGAGGCTTCAGGCCCTCTCTGCATCCACAAATGCAGCAAGGCGGCATAATGGATACTTTGATAACAGTACAATCTGCAACTTGAACAAAAACAAATAACGCAGCGGTCCTTACAAGAGTTCTTTTGTCAGGGTTTGGTTCTGGATTCATGAACTGAACAAAACAATTGGTTCCAGATTGAGGCGGGCTTCTGTTCTCCCCAGGGAGATGATTTAAATATATCAGAGGAGAGAGAAGCAGAAATAACAGTGGAAATGGTGAGAGAGCAATTGAGAGGAGGAATGAGTGAAATGGAAAATAATTTAACCATGGGTAGTAGCGTGGGAACATTTTAAGGTGATGGATGGTTAGCTGGATCCAAGGATGGATGATAGATAAAGTGTATGCAATACAACAAAACTAAAACAAATAATAAGAAAAAGCAAAGAATTCAGACAAGAAGGCTTCTTTTCGGAACTCAAAGGTAAGAGTTATGAGACAGGGGATGATGGTAGGCCTATATATTTTGATTTACAGCTCCATCTACATGTAGACAACAAGCTAACTGGATGTTCAGAGATGAGGGGTGATTGTGGGTGTGTCATTGGGGTTATGCAGGGGACACTTTCAATCACAGATGTATGGTTGAATCAGACCTGCTTCACATTCTAAAGATTAACAGGAATTTCCCCAAAACCAAAGCCTGCTCTCACCATTAAACACCACTTACTTTCCGTGGCGTAGTTGTCTTGAGGGACCAAATGGCACCTTGCTGCTCTGTGACAGCAAAATTGGTCGATTTTGTTTCTCGTTTGTAGCTTAGAAGAAGAGAGATTGACATTTCATTGATGCTAATTATGTTCTTAGACTCTCAATTCTCTCTCTTATATATACACATGCACACTCACCTCTCTCTCTATCTTTCACTCTCTCTCTCTGTCTCGCTCTCTCTCGAGTGCGTGCTTCATTCTTGAGAGGATGTACCAAAAACGACCTGGCAAGGGTTTGGCTAAGGTCCAGCTGCCTTCACACAAACACACACACCTACACACACAGGGCACACTTAGTCCCCATCTTGGGTGATTACGTTGCCTTTCAAACTCATTTACACACACACAAGCAGTCAAGCTGAAAACCAATTTGTCCCAACATACACAAATACAAGGATACACTCATGTACACGCACGCATGAACACACACACACACACACACACACACACACACACACACACACACACACAAAACCCAAAAAAAAAAAAAAAAAAAAGGGACCACAAGAGTGGAATAGAGGAGTGGAACAATGTCGGACAGTAAAACCACACAGTACACACACAAAAACCTAGCCATGTCCAATCTCAATTCCAAATTGTGATAATTGCCAGTAATTTGACATGACAGCCATGAATTGTAGTATCAAACAATATGAATCTGATGTCACAAAAGGACATCCCTGCTGTGGTGGGAGTCAGGCATTAATCAACCAATCACCTTATGATTCTTAAAGTCATACTCCCCCCGCATTCTCTTCCACAACACATTCCAACCTTCTAGATTCAATACTGTACCCTTAGCCATTAGCTGAGGCAGTACCTGTTTGGTTAGCTAATTAACTCATTATCTGTGTGTGTGGTGTTGTTGTGTGTGTGTGTGTGTGTGTGTTGTGTGTGTGTGTGGGTGTGTGTTGTGTGTATAATGTATGTGTGTGTGTGTTGTGTGTGGCGCCAACGAGGCAAACAGGAGGCAGGCACACACTGCAAGAAGGAGGCTGCTGTCGACTGAGCATCCATGCAGGGCGCTGGGGGAATGAAGACAAACTGCTGCTGTGACGTAATGATGACAGTTGTGTGGTTTAGTGTAGCAGACAGACAGATAGACAGACAGACTTTCAGTTGTTGTGTCTTAAAAGATGGGTCCCCAGGCCATCTGACACCTCTTCCTGTTTGGACATCAGGCCCCTGAGGACACACACAGCTGGGGATGGGACAAAGCTAGCCCCCTTTATTTGCATACACACACACACACACACACACACACACACACACACACACCAACACACACACAAACACACACACACCACACACACACACCACACACACACACACAATCACCACACACACACACACACACACACACACACACACACACACACACACACACACACAGTTGCATAAGGTCCCATATATCAGCCTTGTTGGTGACACATTCTCCTTTTCATGTGTGACCAGCAGCCCATGGTCACATGAAGGATGTAACAGCAGCTGCGAGGAATACACAGAGAAGCATCTATACACACGGGTGTATGAATAGAATTATGTAAGTGTGTGCATGTTGTTATCAGTTTAGTCTGAGCTAAACAAGTTCCTTCTGACATCACCTTGTCATCACTGTGAAACTATAGTATCCAGAAAATGACCGTGACAGAAGAAAAAATGCAACAAATCAGTGTCAAATCACAGCTGCATCTCTAAGCAGGATAAGTAAACTGTCACAAAGTATAGAGACAAAAAAGACAAAGCACCTGCTTTGTTTGAAGCAGTTGGATCAAATGCATTTTTTTCTCATGTCATGTTCAGTTTGCTTAAGTTTGGGATGTGAGGTAAGAAATCAAACGGATACTTCCCAAAGACCTTGAATTGAGTCTGTTGGAAATACACAAATACCACAACTGTGCTAAACAAGCATAACACATCCCACAATAAATTACATTACTGACTGTGTACTGCTTATCATATAGGCTACTGTAAACTTTATGGCCAAAAGTAAGTACAAACTTCTGTCCACATACTTTAGTTTACTGTTGCTCTCATGCCGTTTTTGTGGTTTGGGCTAGGGCTACTGGTTTAAATGAAGGGAAATCTTAACGCCACAACATACTGTGATATTTCAGACAACAGAAACAACTTTGTTTGGGAGAAGGTCCTTTTCCGTTTCAACACAGTGCCCTACAACTGAGAGCATTTACCAGGCAACCAGCTGAAATCTAACTGGCCCTGAAAAAGAAATAGTCTGGCACATAATGTCAATGTCAAGTGTATTGTAATTGTCTCGATGGTAGCATATGCTAGCATATGCTATAAACTGGCCAAAACAAAAATTGCTTCCATCCTGGTGGCACAATAGACCGGTATCTGTAGCTATAGGTAACAAACATCATTACTTGTAATTTCAGTATGTATACTGTCATCCTTTGTTGTTGAAATAACCACTAAATTATCTTTATTATGTCATAAACCTGTCTGGTGGAGTCTGCAATTTTATAGTAGTCCATAGTCCAGAACATAGGACCTTCTTCCTGTACTTACTTTCAATCCCCCGCCCCAGACCAATCTGATGGATGGTTTGGAGTGATGCATTTTGCTTCAATTGGATTTTTCTTTGTGTAAAACGAAACCGAACCAAGGAGGAGATGTTCCAAGTTTACAAACTCATTAACTGATTCGGACCACAGCAAATTAACTACAGTTGTGAAAAGGCCCTAAATTAAGTAGGCTACACTGGTTTCAGACTGTGCACTCTTTTGGCCTAAAAGTCTTCCTCTCAAACATTCATTTATTTACTGTCAGCTTAGCTTTCTCTCTTCAGTTGTCTCCGTAATGGCAATACCAAAATAATCATCGTAGGTGAATATGGTGCTTCAGTGATGGGGAATATGGGTTCTCTTTGTGAATTATCCTGATCTGACTGGAGTACTTTCACATATAAATCTTGTAGCTTAAAGCTACTATTTCCACCCATGTTCTTGTGTGAGCAAGCTTTGGTGTGATTTCATCCTTGGACACGTTAACATTCAGCGTGGTGTAGCATTTTATCCCAGCCACACAAGGTCCTCTGATAAGACAGGAGGCATGCGGTGCATTAGTGTAGCATCTTAGCCAGCCATGCTAGTAATTCCTGCTTTGATATGAGCGAACCTGAGGAGGACGAGAGAAATATCTTAGCTGGCCAAACCAGTTAAGCTAGCCTTGATATGGGACAAGAGACATGTGTGGGAGACAGATGAAGAAGCAGAGAGACTCTTTTCCTCATCTCTGGCAAGCAGGATTAGAATATTTACCCACTAATGTCTTTAGCTACGCTGAAGCAGGAAACACACACACACCGATACAGTGCATATAAACTCTGATACACATAATGTGGTCACCATACATGCAAACATAGAAGAAAGAACAGACATGTACGCATCATTTCACATATATATAGTACATAAATACACAATATAAACCCCTGTAGATCCAGTACATTCAATTGGCCTGGCCTTACTTTGTGTATTTGTGGGTGCTGAGGTCTGCACCCATCTGCTCCTGTGTGTGTGTGTAATCTGCCTCAGAGAGGCTACAGCGCTTAGACAGGCCAGACTGCAAACACTGCACTGGGATGAGACACCTGCCACAAGGCTAAGACCAGAGCCCTGACACACAAACACACACACACACAGATGGAGAGGCCACAGTTACCATGGACAAAGCAGTCACTCAATTACTGCTCAAGCTGACATTCAGGTGTTTTTGCACTGTTCAAAGCCACATTTTATATTTAGACATGATCATTTCCTGCGGTGTGTGGATTTTTGGTCCCTACGCTGTAACCATCACTTCTAATTGGTTGGTATTAATCGTCCATGGAGGAGCCACATTTGACAGTTCTATAACTACAGTGTTCAAAATGCTCCTGGTGAGGAGGGAAAAAATCTCTACTTATCCTCGTCTTGAAGTCTAGCTTTGAGCATCTGCTGTCAGAGTGTCACGTCTGAATCTAGCAAATGCCCAGGCACGAGGTGGCTGCGTTCTAAATGCCCAATGCTCAAAGGAGTGTCTGTCGTGCCGCGGCTCGGCGTGCCAAATCAGAGCTGGCTAGGAGCTCCCTATAGGCGAACAGATGGCCATTACTATCATTTATAACTTATTAGGGCTTATAATCCTACCTGCGTCAAACACGCCCCAACGCTTAAGGCTGGCTTTCTTTTTTTCGCCTCATTTAAATCAGTTCTATGTGCCAGAAAAGTCTTCATCACGATTTTCTCTGTCTCACTATCTCTCTCTGTATTTTGAATCTGCAAACTGCGTGATTAACACATATGTGCTGGGATAATACAAAATAGGGTTGTCTTTCCTCTATATCAACAGTCAACAGATTGCCCCACGATGGTGCAGATCTGGAAGCTAAAAGTACTGTATGGAAATGCCGCCCAGCACGCGGTGTACGGTCATTTTCACCAACTGTAAAGACGAGTCATACACAATCATATTTATTTCCATAACATTGACTGCTTTCGCCTGTTTTTCTAGTGCAATCATAGCAACAACAAACAACTCTTTATTTAAAATCATCTGTTGCAAGCCTATGTTACAGACTGTCGTGCCACTGTGAGAATTCATATTCTGCTAGATATCTGCATCCTAACAAAGTCCTTCCTCCTACTTTGTCAGTCTCTCAGTCTGGCTCCACAGAGGCAATCGTCAGTGATGCCTCAGATTCACCACCCAAGCAGGTGTGGGCATTGACGTTTCTGCTGTGAACAGGCTGCATCTGTCATGTGGCAAAGCAGAAATAGCTCCAATCAATGTCCCCCTCGGACATAAACACACACACACCCACATACACATGATATGCTGGCACACACACCCCTGGCACCGCTGTTCGGGATCTATGGAACAATCATTGTAAACCACCTCGGCCAGCAGAGAGGGTGATCGATCAGCTCATCTCACTGTTGAACTTCACGTGGACCTGAAAATAATCACAACCTAGATAAGGCCGGAGAAATCCCAAAACCTTTGACGTGATGTCTCATCTCCCAACTGTTGCCATTTTTCAGCAGCTACTTTGTTGCAGCCATTTTGTGTCCCAGCCATTTAGCACTCTATTGAGCTTCAGCTGGGGATGTCAAATGGCACGTGTGAAACCCCCCTACCCCTCCCCATCATTTGTGACCGTTTGGATAACAGACAAATAGATGATCAGACACAAATGCAGAGAGATGGACAGAAGGAAGGCAGATGATTGGCTTTGACGAGCTTTATGGGGATGTGTGGGGAAAGACAGACAGACAAATGTGTGTCTGCAAACAGACAGACAGACAGACAGACAGAAGGTATACATACATGTGTTTGTGCATCGATGAATGTGTGTGTGTGTGTGTGTGTGTGTGTGTGTGTGTGTGTGTGTGTGTGTGTGTGTGTGTGTGTGTGAGCGGATGTCAGACCAGGTTGTGTGTTCCTGCAGTGGCAGAGATGAGAGGGAGAGAACAGGAAGCTGCTCTCCTGAAGACAGATGGACTGCCATGCTGTGGACACATACACACCAACACACACACACACTCGCGCACACACATACACACACCAGTACATCCAAAGAGAGAACATATCAGAGCACGACTGAAGAAAACAGAAAAACACAACAACATGCTAGCCTAAACAGGCGTCACAGGCACACATGCAGCACATTTGAGGAAAAATGGATGAAATATAACTAAAAACTATACATGCCAAAGTTCAAGACATCATCAGTAGTAGCCGTATCCAGTGTCTTTTGCCTCTACAGAGAACTTCTTCCCATGGTTTAAACAATAAACTGAGTCAAGTTTGTCACAAGTTTCTTTGCAAAAAATCTTAGCTGAATGCCTAAAAGGTAAACTCTACAATGAACACAGTAAGATGCTCACTGACAAATACATGACACTCACATGCATAACAGGTGTTAATCCTGCCAGCCTCAGGTATTTGGTGACAACCTTCTCACACCCAACTTGAGAGCTCTGGCGGATCTAGGCTACACCAGGTTGTCATACAGGATGTGTTGTGTGTACACACACACACACACACACACACACACACACACACACACACACACACACCCTTCTCGCCACTTTTCCCTGTCTGTTATTTGAACTGAGACACACAGGAAAAGGAAGGAACAACAGAGTGAGGGAGCGAAGATGAGAGAGTCTTCACAGACATCAACTCCAGCAGCGACAACAGCAGTATCACACCGTGTGTTTGGGTGTTTCTGCGAGTGTCTGCGAATGTGTGTGTGTGCCCGGGCGCGTGTGTTAGGTGTGTTTCACAGGATTGCCAACACATCTCCTCGCAGCGAGAGCCCTATAGGAACAGAGACATCTGTGGAGCGAAAGGACGCCAGCTTGCATGGCCGTCTCTGGAGAAAGAAGAGGATGGGAGGAGGACAGGATGAGGAGAGGAGTAGAAAGAGGAAGAGGAACGGGCAGGAGGATGGAGGACAGTCGGTAGGGGCTCCAAACCTGGTCTGTGTGCTGATAATTAGAGAAGTCCTGTCTAGTTTGGACAGAGATGAAAATCTTTAATCTGAACAAGTTGCTCAATCATGCACTAAGTCCTAAAGCAAAACAAGTGAACCTGGCAGTCAACTTAAAATCTTTTCCTACTTTTACCAAAATATTTATCAGGGAACAAGGCAAAATTAAGTCATTTTATAACCTTATTTCACAATACATATTCTTTGTACTTCAAGACTTCCCTTGAAACGAAAGGATTACCTATTGGTTATCATTTCAATTGATACATTTCTGTCAATCATATTCAAAAAAACGTGTAATAAATAAATATTATTATCATATAAGAATAAATTTTGGAGATGTTGGCCTTCTTCAACAATTCATCATAACCCTGCAGCCAGGGACTTCTGCCACAAATGGAGTTGATGACAATACAAGCAAATGTCCTCCTTCTGTGTACAAGCAAGTGCACTCAAGCAGATGTGCACTGCAGACCTTGGGAGTATGAGCCAGGGAACAGGACACAGGTGCACCTGCTCTCTGCTCTCGATAAAAGGTCAGCCAAATTCAGAGAGGGATGCAACCTTCCAGTGTTTGTGTGTACAGTAAGTGTGTGTCTCTGTATGTGTGTGTGTGTGTGTGTGTGTGTGTGTGTGTGTGTGTCATGTACAAAAAGCGTTAGAGAGTGACACAATAACTATTATGGTCAATTTATAGTCTGAATATGTACAGTAAACATCTATTAAGCTCTATTATTTGCAGAATTAGTGCCACACTCTATTCTCTGCAGCTCATCTTTTTTTCTGTAGCTATCTTCACTGTAGACTTTTTTTTTTCTAAATAGCCATCATTGCCACATGTGGCTCTGTGCTGGTTGCCAAAGTGCATTTCCAGCAATCTGAGCAGGTATACAGGAGAAAACATGTGCAGCCGGACTAGTGCCAGAAGAGACAGAAGGTCCGCAATGATGTTTCACTACATAGATTATGCAGATACAGCGGTCAGAACGAGGAACAGACAGAGAGTGGGTAACGGGGGAGAGGAAGAAAGACGGAGAGCAGGTGAAAAACGAATACAGACAGAAAGAGAGGACAGAGATGGGAGCAAACACAGAGAAACGGAGCAAGTGTAAGCATGAGAGGGAGGACATGAGAGACAGAGAGAGGGAAGTGAAGCAGAGAGGGGTGTGTGCAGGCTACAGCTGGCAGAGGGATTCCCAGAGCCAACTGCCAGTGTAGAGGAGCTCCTTAACAACTTCACAGGACACTCAGAAAGGAGCTTTAAAGTGGCCACATGGCCTGGCCAGCACAGCAGAGCAGCAGGCTTTACTGGGGCACACACACACATACACACACACACACACATACACACAAGCATTCATCCACACACAAGCTCAAACAAGAATCAGTCCGCCAGCTGCTGACAGGGACAAGAGTGTCCAGAGCGATAAATCTGTGAGCATGTGTGTG
>NC_045752.1:8787611-8808938 GCF_008692095.1 Etheostoma spectabile
GGGGGGGGGGGGGGGGGGGGGGGGGGGGTTAGTCAAGAAATAGCAAAAGAGCAATAAGCCTCTTCTAGCCTGACATGCTACACAGAAGTCAGTATAGCTGTATAGCTTAACAGTCACAGATTTGCATGAAAATGTGAAGTTAGCCTGATATGCTTGTTAAAGCTGCTTCTTCAATATTTGCCACACTCGTACCTGCAAACCCTTTCATCTGCTCATAAGCTACCTCTTCACACAAAACAGAAACATACATTCCTACAACTGCTGTCCTCCTCCTCCTCTGGACCTGCAGTATGCCTCCAGGAGTGAAAACATGTGGTACATGCTGTTCAGCAAAGCAGCTTTGCTTTTTCGCCGTTTGATTCCTCCGATAACAGCAAGCAGCGGCTGATCATCAAATGTTTTCAACGAGTTAAGCCTCGTAATTTTGGAATCGCCGTCTGATCCTTTAAATGCCAGTGCTTGGTGCAAAGTAGAAATTGGTTCTTTTTTTGCTCCATTCATATCCTTGATTCATTATCCCCCTTTTAAGCTGAACTTTGAGGAAGGGATGAAGGGGGTTGAAAGACAGGGGAGGAAAGGGGAGGAGGCCAGTGGAGGAGATGCCATCACACGCCCTAACTTTGTGTGTGGTGTGACAAGCAAATATCTCCCTCCCTTGCTTTCTTTTTCTCAAACCTCTATTAGATGCTTGTCTGTCTGGATCAGCAAAGTCCGTTTTCCAGGGGTTGTTCAGCGACAAAGGTTTTTCAGTCGGGATCGCGGTCTTTCTTTTTTTTCCCACCATCACTATGCTAGACCACCACTATACTAATGGTGGGGCATTAGCATTTCAAGGAGCCTCCATTAAGGAGGGCAAGAAAAGCTGCTCTCAGCGGGGGGAAATCCATTTTGTCCCAGGCTCCAACATCTGCTGCAGCCGTCCCAGCCAGAAGGACGCTTGGATAAAGCCGAAGAGCCCTCTGATTTACTGTAATGACAGACAGACAGATAGACAGGCAGAACGGATGACCATATGCGGAAGCGAGGGAGAAAAAGAAAAAGACAAAAACAACTTCTGTCTCACTTTCTGTCATTTTCTGGTGCTTTCTATCTGCATGTGTCGGTGGTGGTGGTGGTGGTGGTGAGGAGGAGGGGTCATGGGAACGGCAGGTTGCCAGATTAAGTTTTGCTGGGTGAAATCTTTTATTCCCAAAGTTTTGTGCAAAATTAAAAAATTAAAACAAGGCCTTAGACATAGACTGTCACATAGAAAAGGTAATATGATACATGTGTAAGATAAGTGGTGAGAAGACATCTGTGGTCATAATGAGAGAGACTTACAGGCTGGTTGTCATCTGGTGCTGCATAATGGCTAAAAAGACCTGAACCAAAAAGAAGAAGACAAGTCAAAGAGAGTGGCAGAGAGGCAGACGGACAGAGAAACGCAGAGCCTTGATCCCTGCCCCATCTGTCCCGCTTCTCACAACCCCCTGTCTTCTTCATCCCTCCCACTTTGGTGGTCTCCTGTTTGCTTTGGTCTAAACCTACTAAGTCCCTTACCGTCATAAAGCCTGAACAGCACGGAGGTGAGCTGAATCACACCCTTGCTAGTCTATCTCCTTGACGTTTCACTTCCGGGACTGCTACGTTGTCACCGGAAAATCCACCGGATCTCACTAATTTAGGCCGATTTTCCGTTGCCATGGGCTTCATTTGTGTTGGTATTTTAAACTCTGGTCGATTAAAGAAGGTCAACAATGGTTAACCTTTTCTCAGATCTCTGTTAGGTAAATCCAGAGAGCTAGCTAGACTATCTGTCCAATCTGAGTTAATTTCTGTTGCACAACTAAAAGAACTTTTAAACATACACCTTCCACCAAAACAAGTTCCTTCAGAACCTATTTTGCAGCAGCATCGCGGCTTTCGTCGGTGCTTAGCACCGCCCAAGACGATTGTGATTGGTTCAAAGAAATGCCAATAAACCAGAGCAAGTATTCCTCCCATCCCCGAATGCTTTATGGAGTAGCCAGAGTCTGGGTCTGGCAAAGCGAGACTGTACCCTTGCCAACTGCAAGTTTACATTTTTAGCAGACAGATGGACAGATATAAACACACATGGGCCCTCTTCAGACCTGGCATTAAGATGTGTCTTGGATCACAAGTTGACAGCTCAAAGTACAGGTGTGAATGCACCCAAGAGACACATTGAAAATTTATTAAGATCCAATCACATTCTGAGCTGGTCTGAGCCGCATATGGCCATGTTCTTTGTGTACAAGAATGTGTCCTGGGCCACTTTGAAGGACCGCCTACTCAACTGACGACCTCTGCAAAAGCGTTCACAAATTGCTTAAGTTTGCTACGTTCACGATGTCTGACAATTTCGTAAAGCATCTTTGCCGATGTGGTTTGACTGGAACAAGGTTTTCATTTCTTCTTCTTCTTTCACTTTCTACCAGACTAAGCACAGGAATTGCATTGCTGCGTTTCGCTGGTTAAAAACAACATCTCATTTGGTCTTTGTAAACAGAAATTATGTATGTGTTTATTTGTGTATACAGCTGGGAAATGAGACGACACTTAAGACACATGTGGAGACAAATTTTAATGTCATGTGTGAATTGACATACTTGCAGCCGTCCACTTGTAATTGGATCACCCAAGACGCATGTTTATGCCAGGTCTGAATAGGGCCTGAGAGACAACACCAGCAGAAGAGGTCAAAGCAGGATGATAATGTGTTTTTTTTATCTTTGTAATAACTCATGTAATATAATGACACTGTGCCCTTTTAATGACAGAGTATGTTGTAGTTCCATGACCGTTTTCCCATCCAAATAGAGCGTTCGTGATGTCATGGCGCCACAATGCAGATATTTTTGTGTTCAACTGCGTAGAGCACGCTTGATCATTCTCAGGGATGAACACCACAGGCATAGACTCAGACACTTAACAACCTTGGGGTTGCTGTGACACAACACAACACCACTGTGATGGATAGTGACTGTTGCCACACACCAAAACAAAAAACTCACTCCAGCTGATAAACACTGTATTTTTTATTTTCACAGCAGCATATCTGACTGTTTGGCCAGATAAGTCGCTGAAATTCATCTGTCTCTGCTCTGTATCGTCTTCTAGGAGTGAAGATAGAGATACAAAGTGTCTGCTGGAGTTTAAACAGATGGAGGGCCTCTACTGGGAAGAGCTTTTAAAGAGGTTTCTCCCAAAAAAAAACACAGGCCTCACAAGCCATTTATTCTCATATTCCATCTTAAAAGCTTGGTTTCATTTAGATACAGTATAATACCCGCTGTTAGAGGTAATTGTTTCCAAAGCAGTTTCACATCAAAATGGGTTAAAATATGTTCAAGATATTACTTGACCTCAATAAAATCTTGAAACAATTTAATATGTATTGGAAACAACTAAAATGATCTGCTAATTAGCTTTTGGAAGATAGATTTTATTTGTTCTGGGAAAAAATACGATTTTAATAATCTTTAATAGCTGAAGAGATTTTTCCCAGTGTGCACACACACACACACACACACACAGACACAGACACAAGCTGTGTGGTCGGCCCAAACAAGTCTGTCAATGAGAAGTGGGCGATGATGTCATCAAGCCGAGCCGGTGCATCACATCTGTGGCTGACCCGTGTGTCGCCTGCGGTGACACCTGGCTGCTTTCACCACAGAGAGCCATTACATGTCAGAAGGTGTTTAGAGCGTACGCTCATTACACACACACACACCCCAACACCCACACACACCCACACACCCACACACACACACACACACACACACACACACACACACACACACACACACACCACACACACACACACACACACACACACACACACACACACACACACACACACACTACCCACACACCCCACCACACACACAGAAGCAGCAGCTGGTATGTAATTCCAACTGGACCAAACAATAAAACTTGGAACATCACAATGTATTGGATGGTACAGAAACCTGGTAAATTTGGAATGAGCACTGTCTGTCTGTCTGTCTGTCTTTCTGTCTCTCTGTCTCTCTCTTCTCTCTGCTCTCTCTTTCTCTCTGGCACCACTGAGTCTCGGCTACAATGCTACAGCTTTTATGCAGCACCAGCCTGACTGATGAATTTTACTCTGTGTGGTCCAGACGTAAGTCATCCAGGCCACTTGCTTCACTCTGTTTACTAGTGGGTTACTTATCACACACACACACATCCACACAACACCACACAACAACACACACACACACACACACACACACACACGTCATCTTCCACTCTATCTCCACAGGTCTGGTTCTGAGCTCCATCACTCCTAACATTATCTTTGGTGTTGGCTCACAGATGGGCACCTCAGAGTCTGGGGCTGTTACAGACAAAGCACCACGCTGGCCTCGAGTGTGTTTACAACAATGGGAGTTATGGTGTGTGTGTGTGTGTGTGTGTGTGTGTGTGTGTGTGTGTGTGTGTGTGTGTGTGTGTGTTTTGTGTGTGTGTGTGTGAATAAAGTGCATGAGAAGTAAGAGCAGAAGGCTAGCTTATAGTGTGCTACAGTCAGCAACACTTTAAAAAGGAAGGCTTGTAGTTCTCTTCCCGCTACCGGATCATGTCCAGTGTCGACGCACAAAGACACAAGATACACTACAAACATGCACATACACACAGAGCCAGATGGACAGCAGTGCTAAGGCTTAGTTTAATGACAAAAGGACCCTCAATCTGGACACGGATTTATCACTCACTTTAAAGTCCATCTGCGAGAAGTTTGGACTGAAAACACAACTGCTCAATCCTCATGCCTTTCTCGGCTTGTGTTTGAGCAACTCTCCCTCCATGCACACCACACTGACATGCTTTCAAACACACACCCTGAGTCCCATACCTCTGCTGTATCTGTAATAAATCTGAATAATAAATGTTTGAAGACGGGTTGGTTGAAAAAAAAAGAGAGGGCGACTCAGATTCTCAGCCCGGTGGCGACATCATAGACGCATGCAACCCTAGGCTTTTATTTCCTGGGTTTTAGTGGTGTCCAGGGGCCTGGCAGCATGTGGGGTGGGGTGAGGGGAAGCTGGGAGGCAGATAGACAAGAAGAGTGACAGCACGGAGATAGACTAGCTACCTATTTATAGCCCCGGCCATCTGCAGAGCTCCCTCTTGTCTTTGGTCATCCTGTTCACAAAGGCTTGGAGGCAGATTCCAGCAGCCCAGCACCCAGCCGCTCCATTCACTATTCATTCCAGAGCCGGCAGCACCATATGGATCCGGCCCCACTGCTGGGCCCTGGCCGGCCTGTTTCTCCTTCTCTATCTCTCTCTCTTCAGATTGACGTGGTAATGAAGCCTGGGTGGCTTGCAAAGTGGTCTCCTTTATTTTTCCCCCCTCTTTATCCCCGTCTTTCCCCTCTTCTCTCTCAAAGACGGCAGGCTTGAGCCTGACCGGACACCCCCTCCTTCCCCTACCCCCCTGTTCTCTTCCTTTTCCTATTCCTCTCCCTCCTCCTCTTTCTGTTCTTTCCTTCTGTCTTTCTTTATAAGCAGCCCAGACACTCCTCTCCTCCCTTTACCCCCTCTCAGACATTCAAATGATCTCATTTGATTCCCTGACACCTGTGAAGAGCTAACGTGACCTTAAGGGGCCAAGATGTTCTGTTGCCAGTCTCACTATACACACGTGCATCTCCATCCAAATCAACACTAAGATATATTACAGCTATACATTAACACAGCAATCAGTCAAAATGTAATTTCTTTCAATTAATCATCAGTGTCACATGTCAACATAACGATTGGATACTCCCAGTCCACATCCTCTTTTTCAGCTCACATCCCCTTTCCAGCTTGACCATCTCACTTCAATGAGGCCAAACTGGCAATAAAGCGGAAATGGAATCAGAGAAGGGGATTCCACACAAGGAAACTGTTAATGATGGTACAAAGCGAAGCCCCATGGGGGAAGCAAGAAGACTGTGAAACTAAACCCATACAGAATTTCTGTCAGCCTTCCTCTGTCCAATTTGGTCCTTTAGTCAGTGGACTAAACTGACTCTTTCTGTTTACAAATATGCAGATAACATTATTTTTTGGCTTTTATTTTCTTTATTTATAGGACAGATAAGTCAGGAAAGTGGGAGAGAAGGGGGGATGACATGCAGCAAAGGGCCATGGGTTGGAGCCAAACCCGCAGCCGCTGCGACCAGGACTGAGCCCCAAATCCATGCTTACTAGGATTTCATTTGGCAACAAAGGAAAACTAGGGTTTATTATAATTAACTTTGTATTTTCGAGGCTCCGGTAATGAGTTCTTTCAGCTATAATAGCCGTCTTATCTCCCCTTTGCTTATGGTTCTTTCCCCGTTGGACCTTTTTTTAGCAATATTGCCCTATTCTAAGATCTGAGCTACAATTATTATTATGAGTATGGTGTTATTATAACTGAGAATGAATGGCCAGAGCTCCAGAAATAAACCCCAAGTTAAGTAAAAAATTGCTGACAGGTCACTTAATTTATGCCCCTTAATCTTCTGCCCTCTGACCTCTTGCTTTAGGAAGCATATCGAAATGCTAATGTTAATAAATTATGAGCAGTTTTATTAATCCATTAGACTGCTTTATAAAACATGATGGAAACTGTAACGCCAATAGACAAAACTTGGCTTTTGTTTAAATCCCCCTCCCCGGACAGAATGATGCCGGCATATTTATCAAACTCTGCCAGCTCCAAGAGTTTTACCTACTAATTGTAGAGGGAGAGGGAAAATAACTACAGCTGTGTGTATTTCTTTAGGTAATATTTTTAGAAGATAGATAACATTGAAAGTACATTATTAGTAGTAGGTATCATTCCTCAGTTGTAATGTGTCATTCACCTTGGGATCTGTGGAGCCCGAGGCCTAGGCCAGCCTAGTTAACCATGCATGCTGTGCTGGGCCTAACCTAATTAGGTGCCATCCCAATGTCAACACTGCTGCGTTCAGCGCCTGATAAAAGACACGTCTTTTCTTCCTCTACTCACACTGAGAAAGGGCTACAAAGAGCCGGTTTAGAGAGACCCCACCATCTGCAAGCTCTGTGTGTGTATGCTATGTGTGTGCGCACGTGCCTGTGTGTGACGCTTGCATGCTGTCATTTTGCTTTCAACTTTCAAACATTTGCTGCAAAATGTACGAAATAAAGCGTCTGCAGGCTCCGTGACCAACTTCTTTATATTGACAAGAAACTGGCGGGGATGACTGAACATATAAATCAAACGTATGACCACTTGTGTGAAAAGACACCATCATACTACCTGACATAATCACCTCCATCTTACTCATTAGCTAATGTACTTTATACATGCATCTGTATACTGCCGTCTCTTTCAGCGTTGATTTCATGCCATGTGTATTTGGTGAATCCACTCCCACTTCAAGTCTGTGTGCACTCTAATTTCACACCAATGCATTTCATTATTTTTTATTTTACCTCCCATCCTCAGCATCATTTAAGCAAACAAACATTTTGCACAGAAATTCCAATTAAGGTCGATCAAATATGGCTGCTCGAGCACGGAGGCACACGTGTACACACACTCAGTGTTGCCTTTTTAATGTGTCGTCAAACCATCCACTAATTCCATTTATGCGGATAAAACACTCTCACAAATAGATTACCTGCTACATACGATCCCCTCTTTCACTGTGAAATTGTGGCACAGAGCCACATCCTCCTACTGCTTCATAGTCCATTAAAATACAGATGAGAGTGTTTTACAGCCTGGGCCAACAGCAACGCCTCCCAGCTAATCCACCAACAAACACAAACATCAGATGAATTATCTGTAATGGAGAGGACTCTGTTCTGGCACCGCTGACGGAGAAATGAAACAAAACATGAGTTTATTTTGGTAAATATTTGGATTTAATTTTGATTCTGCTTTTCATGTACGTAATTAGCTGGCAAATATAGATGTGTATAGAAATCCTTGCTTTTTCATCAAGAGGGTGTTGGTGTCTTTAGGTGTGCTTCCAGCAGTTCTTTCGAGAACTGCTTCATGCATAAACTGGATGTGAGAGGAAAGTTTTGTTGCTTTCAGCATTTGAAGAGTTTATCAACTTCAACTTTTAAAAATGCACTTTAAGAAGAGAGCCGCTCTCTGAATCATCCATCCAGCCATCCAGCCATCCAGCCATCCATCCATCTATACGAGCAGCACACTTAACAGTTTCACTGGCTCAGGGACCAAGCAAACAATGCTGCTCTGACAAGCAAATCTCTCCCGTGTCGGAATCTCATCTACTTAAATCACTATTTATTCAGCACACATCCTTTTAATGCTGAATCTTGGCAATGGGTGCATGAAATCCAGCACCTTAATTCCATTAGCTTGTTACTCCAATAAGTCCCAATAATCTAAAGCTAACTGCAACACATACACAGATGCTGGAAATACACGAGCCATGGCTGCTCCCTCTGGGGCATTTTTAATAACACTAATAGCCTTTAAAGGTTGATTCATTCTGCAGATATCAAAGTAAATGGCCACATTAACCTGTGTTGGCGGCGACTAATTGTCGTGGAGCTTGAAATAGCGGGGAAGTAAAAACTGGCGGCAATATGAAACACAGCAGGTTTTGAGGATTTAATATAATTACATCACAAAGATTTAAAGATGCCACAGCTGACGAAAGTTGGTATTCAAATGCTTCTTTTTTCTCTCCCGCTGCTGCTGCTTATTTTCCCACCATCCTGAATGAAGCGCCTTATGCTTGATCATAGTGCGCACACAGGGCTGAAGCTATTGTTGATAAGAGACTGAGGCTTCTCTTCAAATGGGGCTTAGCAAGTGTCGTTCAAAGACTCTGCTCTTCATTTCAAAAGTGACTCAGCTTTTGTTAGTCAAAATGTGTAGAGGGTCCTTTAAGACCCAGATGCCCTTGGTGGGAAAGAACAGATCAAACTGGTAAAAGTGAGAGAGGCAGAAAAGAAATTGAGACAAAAAAAGACAGAGAGAAAATTATGATGGCACAAGACAGATAATCTGAGAGAAAAGAGAAAGAGAAAGTAATGGGGATATAACGAGCATGCCAAAAAAGAAAGGCATGAGAAAGTCTGTGCTGGTAGAGTCTGATCCTGCGTGAGCCGATGAGATGGGTGGCGGGTGAGGAGGGGTGGGAGATAAGAGCCAAAGAGGATTAGGGCCGTGAGAACCTTTGTTGTTGTGATCAGTTAAAAGCACTGGGTCTCAATGATCCACCTGACCACTTCAACGTGCTTACAGCAGCAAATCTGCATGTTATGGACGAAAAGACTTCTTCAGCAGCTCTTTGAAACAGAGCGACCCATGCTCGGCCACGTCTGCAACAATTGGGGCAACCTTTTGACCACTTCTTTTTTTAAAGTCTCTTAAAAGTGCACGTCTGGAAATAAAAAGTGTCGTATTGTAGTGTGAATGAAGAAAAATGCTGAAGGATGATTGTCATATGATCCCAGATTATGTCTGAAATCCTATTCACCATATAGCTCACTATATCTTGTATTTACCATTTTCTAGTGTTATCCATATTTCTACTGAGAATTATAATGGACCCTCCACTATTATCCCACTTAAAAAGTACAATCAAGAGCTAACTACATCATGCGTTGCACAGGCAGGGGAAAAAGGCAAACATAGTGTCCAAATGAAAGAATTTGAATTTTGCCAACCAACACACTAGCCTACATTGTCCCCTATCCGCACCGCGGCCAACACTGGGGACGGTGAGGCCATGTCTTTTCTGGGAATTAAAGTGTTTGTGTTGTTGAATTTTCCCATTCAAAACAGCTGCCTGCTGTGAACAAAAATGACGCAATGTGAACCTGAGAGTGAAGCAAAACAGCAAAGATGTAGGCCGTAAAACCAAAACAGTGAGTTAAGAGACACTGAAACACTCTGCAAAGCTGAGAAAACTGCGGCGTTTGGAGATAGTTATCTGTTGGTTTGTCACGTGAGCCCTTTCATTTACACATAGTCATTTGATCCACTGATGATATATTACAGATTAAATTTGACACTTTTAGGTCAACATTATGAATAAATGATCCAGTAGTTCCCCTCTGTCACGCTCACAGAGAGATGGACCCACAATGCACGACTGAAGTAATGAAGTTCAATGGTTTTATTATCAAAGCTAATAAACACAAGTGTCCAATAATCGGCAGGCAAAGGGAAATCCAGGAAAACAGGCAAGGGACACAATCCAAGGGAAGCAACAGGACACAGGGAAAACTGCTGGAAGACTGAACTCAAATACACAAGACAGGGGACACAATGAGACACAGGTGCAACACATTAGAACGGGGACAGGTAATCACACAGGTGGGAAAATCTACAACTGGAAGTAATACAACACAACACAAAGGAGAACAGAGAACTTTTCAAAATAAAACTGAAAACATGAAAACGTGACAACCTCCAGAATTGTATTCCTGGCAGCATGGAGAGCACATTGAAACAGCGTTTAGATCATCATGTTGGAAAATAAAACTATTAACTTATCGGTCAATAATTTCCTGAGAAGTTTCCCGGAAAGAGCCATGTAATCTGGTACTAATTCCCACGAGAACAGAGACAAACTTCTGAGAAAGTTGTTTGAATTTTAGTTTAGTTGTGTTGATTTGTCGACTTCCAGAGGAACTTATACCTACTTTATTTACGATGTTTCAGAACTAAATGTTTTAAATAAATAAACTTCTGGTTTTTCTGGTATGCAAAAACTTTGAAGATTTCCCTTCCCTAAAATTTGCACAAAACATAATGAAATTCAAATGATTTAAGCAATTACTAGAGACAATATTTTGCCTGATGGGGGTGCCCTAGGAGGGACTTTGACTCATGACCTAAATTTATCTACAAGCCTGGCTATGGCCTTGTCCTGTATTTATCTAAATAATTTCCTATTATATAATGGCAAAATAGTAAATGAGAGATTGAGCAAACTACTTTAGACACAGCACAGTTGAAAAAAATCTAGACTTTCTGGTGCACTACATTTTTCACACTTATTCTGTAAACAATAAATAATGCTGCGGAAAGCATCTTGGCACTGATGGTGTTAAGCTGTTGGCTTAGAATAGAATAGATTTAAGTGTTTTGGCATGGCCGTGTGGATGGAAGATTTCTGCAAAATGATCAGAAAATGCTTGTGGGATTTTGACATACTCTTTTAGCATAGAAAAAAGCAACTATAGCTTTTTCTGTCATTAAATCTTGTTCAAAAATATCTTGAGGAGTTATGAATGTACGATGTATGAACACTCCTCTCTAGGCCCCATATTACACCAGAATATGATTTGTTATGGCAGCACCTCGCAGTTTATAGCCTATGGTGAAGCCTTTCTCCAAACACCAGGCACAGAATTTACCTCAGTGGAAACAACACAAGCATGGGTGGTCAGCGAAGGCATAGGATGGAGCAATGAATCAGACACGACTGACCTGTTCTCTGTTTTCACAGAAAGGACTGCATTTCCTACATTAACTCTCTCTTCCCTCTGTGCGGTATAAATAGACAAAGATTGAGTAAGAGCGAGATGACTGTGGTCAGAGGCTTTAGAGTTATAAGGAAGTGGGCTCTGCTGCAGTAAAGAGATACAGCAGAAGGAAACAGAGTTCTGCTGAGTTGGAGCGCTCAGGCCTAAATGTTGTCCTCTTATGTTCCTGCTCTGTTCTGTCTGCACTGGTTGAGGATCAAGACCCGAACAGTAATTTAAGGCCCTTCATAAATAAATTATAACATAAGAGCTTACTAAGAGGATCATGCATCATGCATCACTAAATTAAAACGGGGGGACTACACAATATCACTAAATAATCACACTCAGGAACTGCCAGGTTTAACTGTTGCTAAGCTAATGTATTGAGCTTACCGACCAATTTAACGTTAGCTTGCTAACATAGTTGATTGTTCCAGAGCTATCACGCATGATTTTCCCCGGCCAGTTAAGTTTTCCGTGTTGTCATGGAATTGTTAGTCTTGCATTGCCAGACCTGTCACCACAGCAATGTGTCAGCGCTGGAGTATGGTCTACCGCTTATCTGTTTGGGGTTAGGGGGAAAAGAAACACAATGGCTTGTTTGCAGCGCTAATCCCAAAACGCAGCAATGGGGGCCCTTGAAAAATAGAAAGGACATGTACATCTGTTGAGCCAGTCTATGGAATCACAGACATACAAATGTCCAAATTTTAAGAGCACTTTATGTACTTCTCGTCCATTTTGGTCATTATTGAACTGAAGTCTGCTGAAGAAGAGACAATCAAAAGCTCAAGAATAGCAACCTTATGGTGAGATGGTTCAAAAGTCAAGAATGAACTTTTAATAGCATCATATTTATATTCACTCTTTGTTTTGGTCTTAAATTCAAAAATTATGAAAGGGCAGTGATCAATGATACTTGCAAGAGTGAAGATCCCTGAAATCAAACGCAACCTTAAGAGTGGAATGTTTGACACACACCGTCTTCAAGACACACACACACGTGCACACACACAAAAAGGTGTTACCACAGAATCCAAGAAGTCTAAGGCCAAGGTGGTATCAGAAGCTAGTTTCAGGTCTCATATGCATTCTCAATTCCCCTTGGAATAGAGGAACCTGACCGCCTGCATACTGGGATTGAAACGGCACCAACATAAAGAATTTGCTCACTGAAGCTTCTGTGAGAGGTGAACAGGAAAGGCCCAGCAATGTGGCATTATATTGTCACTGAACCTGTCACATTCCTGCAGTAATTGACTGAGTGGTCATTAACACCAAATGCTAATGTTGATCATTTTCTGCAACATAACTCTGTGACAGAGAAGACTTCGTGGTTTTCTCTCTGCTGCATCAAAACAAATCTGATTTCAACAATCATCTTCTGACAGTGGCTTTGACTAGAAACAACACTGTCAAACTCCCTGTGTGAAAGTGGAGATATGCAGATATATCTGATTACTGGGGTACAGACTGCTAGCTGCAGTGACAGCTGTGCCGCCGTGATAGGTGGGCGACATAGCAATGTTTGAGTGTGCTTGTATGCCAACGGGCAATATTGCCCAAAAGTTAAACTGCAGCCAACTTTTCCACACTGCCAACTGGTTGGTGGTTGTCACACTGGCCAAAAGATCTGAGTGGTTCAACTGTAACGCAAAAAGAGTTTTTAACAACTTTGGATGACTAGTTGTTTGAGTTGTCTACATTATAAAGTGTATAGCTGTTTACATTATATGTAGTTGTCTACATTTTCTATAATGCTATGTGTAGTATAGAATTATATATATATATATATATATATATATATATATATATATATATATATATTCCCATGGCTCAGCTGTCCACCTCCATCCTTACCCTCCTGTCTCATCCCCTGCAGCCAGCTGTGTGTTGTCGAGGAGTGGTGTGTGCGGGGCAGAGGAGGGCCGGCCTCCAGGGAGGCTTGGAGTGGCCACTCAACGACCAGCCTGGAAGGCACTCGGGCAGCCATGGTGCCTTTGTCTCCCGGTCCAATCTGGCCACCTCATCTTTCCCATCCATTCATCCATCTCTCCCAGTGCTTCCTGCCTGCCCGTGTGCCTGCTGCAGCCTCTCACGTTACAGCAGAGCCAGGCCTCGATGGCCGTTGCTCAGAGAGCAGAGAGAGTCCCATCTGGACCACAGGAGAGACTGAAGAGAGGCGGTAGGTGGACAGGGAGGAAGACAGTGATCGACCAGATGTAGTTTAGTCAAGGCCAAAGACTGATTGAATCAGAGCTACTTTCTACCTTGAAAAAAACCCCATTCCAAACAGATGAACTTGTGCTGAATGTATGATTGTAGTTGTTACAGAGGGCTTTTAATGATCATAAAATGTGTCCAATAGCACTCAGACTACCTGCAGAGATCTGAACCTCATTATTTCACACTGAATGTTGACTGACTGCTGAACTCAGTTTGCATAACGTTCACATGTGTTTGTGTGTGACTGCAGCAGAGATGAAAGGTGTAGTCAAATAATCAATAAGCCAACAGAAAGTAATCAACAAAAAGTGAAAGCGACCATTTTGAAAATCAGTTAATTTGTGTCAAACATTCTCTGGTTACAGCTTCTCATATGAAGATTTTCCTCTTGATAGTAATCGGTATGTCTCTGTGTAGTAAAGTAAATAGCTTTGGATTTTGGAGCGTTGTTTTGATTAAACAAAGAATCTGAAGATACTATCTTGGGCTCTAGGAAATAACATTTTTTAGTGTACTATTCTAAGAGATTTTATAGACATAAAAACTACCTGATTAATAAAAAAACGGATTGGCTGATTAATAGATCATGAAAATAATTCTGTAATAAAGTTTTAGCAGCCGACTGCATTGCAAGCACTTTAACACCAGTGAATGTAATGTAAAAATGTAATTTTGTTGGCGGTATGTCAGCTGCATGTTCACCCAGTGGAGATCACAGTTCACCCCAGCCCTTTTGTTGCGTTTGCTCCGGGTGACACCACATCAGTGCTGTTTGGGGGTGTACAACAGGAGACCACGCCCCGTAGGGTCGACGCTGCTACAAGAGTCACTGCGCCACTCTTTGATGTGTACACTCCTCCACGCGACAGGCGCGTGGCAGCCAGGCGAAGAAGACCGACACTTTTCAGCACTTTTGGACGGTGGAGAGTAAACCAATGAATTGCGCTTCTCGGCTGTTATTACTTCGAAGGACAAGGACTGTGAAACAAGCGGAATTCAGATGTATTTTGTGTTAAAGTACGCGGTTTGTACAGCAGGGTTGGGAAATAAAAAGGCTAAATCAAAGCAGTGAGTTCAAATTAAGTGAAAAACAACTCGACTCGACATTTTAGAACTGGTAGGGACTTGACGGTGTTTGCTCTCAGCACGTTTTAAGTGCTTTTTAACCTGTACGGTTCGTACTAGGCTAGTTTCTGTGATATTTGTTTGGTACCTTGTTTCCTACAGTAAATGTTTCACGTCAGCATTTTGAGGCGTATATGGGGAAGTCTTATTTTATTCTATCCTGCACTACTGTCTCAGGTGGAGTTTAACTTTAGGGCACGTCACGTAAAAAGTTAGTTTCTTAGTATTTTTTGTGAGAAAAAAATATATATTTTTGATGTGCACATCAGCCTTATCATTGCTGGAAGAACGGGTGAGTGAAGTGCAGCTGTAGGGCGGAAGATCAACAAGGTGACCGGAGCTCAGACAGTCCGACGCCGAGGCAGCACGCGCTCCTCAGCCGGTTGGCAGCTCCGCTTATCTCCTGAACCCGAACTAATGGTGACCGGGAAGGGAAGGGGGACCCGGAGGCTTGTTGTTCACTGCGACTGAGGAGTTAATTTGAGACATAGAGGGGCAAAAGAAACTTTAGGGAAAACTTGAAAAATGACTTGTAGCTCTTTACTTGTGCGTGGGCTGCATGGGTTTGAAAAGTTTGGCTCTGTGTTCACAAACTTTTTTTTTTTTTTTTTTAAATCTTCTCGCCCCTGTAGTTTGCAAGGCGTATAAATAAATGTACTTGCCGTTCATGAACTTTGACAGCATACATGGTCAAGTTCAACTGAGGTCATAATACTGAAACATCTGGAAACAAATATCTCACCCGCTCACCGTGCAGCCTTTTTCCTGAGATAGACCTAGGCTATTAATGATATTTATTCCATCTTTCACTGTCAAATCTTGAATCTTAATAAAGACTCATTCTCAAACCCAAACTGACTGACTAAAGACACATTTATTTTAATGGTTTAATTTCAGAAAACAAACAAATTACATGCCATTAATTAAAGTAAAGATTAGGCTATGGAATGAATGAAAGTAAGGAATGTGTGGCTTTCATTGGTGGATGAAGCATTCAGAGCCCTTACCTATACGTAACAATTCTGCCATCTATAAATACTCTATTAGGCTACAAGTAAATGTTCTACTTTAAAAATGACACGCTCCAAAATCCATTGAAGGTCCATGTGAGTGTTGCTACTATAAGGATACATATTTTAACAAGTGTAAGTTATATTGTTGGGCTTTATATTTTATGAGATCATCATATTTTAGGTATCTGTGAAGGAACAGGAACTAGCTATTTCTGTAATGGGGTAAAACATATAGCCTATATTTTCCTCTGAATTGTAAGTAGGCTGCAAGGAGGGCCTATCACATGTGTAGCCTAGGCCTACAGTAGCCTTGAGTAGCCAAATGTGGCCGGCCACCACCGAAGAAGAAACCCGCAGCGACCCTTTGCCAAAACTTCCCCGGCCCGGGCCCCGGTTTGATCAGCTGAGAACCACCTCTGATTGACAACCCCGAAACCCCGTCTCCATGGAAACCGCCTCAGCGGCGCCGCGAGGGCTGGCTCGAGGGCTGCTGTGAATGGGGTGACGTCACGGCGCCGGCGCCAGAGAGTCTGCTCCAAAGACAGAGCGAGAGAGGGAAGAGAAGGAGGAAAAGAGAAACAGGGAAGACGGGAGGTAGGGGAGAGGCTGCTGCTGCAGCTGGAGGTAGAGGTTCGCTCGGCTTTGCACCGACGTGCCCTTGCGCCAATTTATCACCTTACCTGTCAAGTCATCAGTCAGGGGCGCCGTGCGATGTAGCCAACACAGCTGTGGGAGCGAAGGAAAGACGGGGAGAAAATGGAAAAATCCTATTGCACCAGATGTGGACACAGACTGCAGGAGTTATATAAAAAATGCATAAAACAGGATCGCCAGACAGCTGAAGGAGAAGCTGTCCGTGCCTGGTAAATAGAACCGCGCGTAAAAACAATGACACAGATGGTGTTTTGCTGGATTTTTGTAAAACACTGTAAAACATTTCACTGACATTCGCTGCGACTATAGGACGCAAAATCATCATTATATAGATTATAATACAGGCTAGGTTACAGCAACGTTCACTCTCTTCACCATCTCTGCTCACACTGATATAGGGACGAACAGCTCGCTTTGTTTCTAAAGCTCCTACCTGCCTCTGCAGGCTGTGCACTCCAAACTGCGGCTCCTTTTGTCCATTAGGATTACTTCGGCTTTTAGGATGTCCTTGTTTGTGTCTTTCAGATCAATTTTCCTGCAAAAATAAAAGCATTAAATAAATTAATAAAAAAACATCATAATAATAATCTCTAAGTCTCTCCATCCCGAATGTTAATAGTGGCCTCTCCTCCTTTAAAAAAAAAAACATTGATTTTATTTGTATCGAGGAAATGTAATCCGCAAAGAAAAAACATTGAGCACATCACAACAGTCCACAACTGCCCCTGGGGGCAATTAGTTAGTGCAGCATCACACAGCCCCCCCCCCCCCCCCCCCCCCCCCCCCCCCCCCACCACCAGCTGAAGAATGGAGCGTGTAATTCCTACAAACAAATGGCTCATTCAGAAAACATTAAAGTGTCAATAGTAGTTAATCACCTCTTCACGTGCTCAGATATGAAAGCCACATTTGTAGGCCATGACTAAATTAACTTTGACTCACAACATACTCAGGTGACAATTAACACTGAAGTGCAGGAGACCTTAACTGATGCATTTATACGCACAGTCACTTAAAAACATAAGAGTATAGCCCACGGCGTTTGGTAAAACTACACATGGATGGAGTAGGCTAGACAAAACCTTTCATTACTATAATTGTTATATTTGTTATAAGGCTGAACTGTGACAACAGTGCATTCAAGTTGTCCGTCAACTCCTGGACATGTCCTTATTTTTGATCAGTCTTTTCACACCATTAACATTGTGATCGATCACACTGACTGCACTTCACTGTGGTTAGTCTGAGACGCTGCTGGTGACGGGGAATAAAGAAAAGACAATCCTAAAGTGCGTCAAATTACTAAATGGAGGCTATACATCACATACTTCGGACAAGCATTACCACATAGGCTAAGCTCAAATAGATCCCCATTCTTGATTTTCTCATGCTGTTTCGGTTGGCCACTCAAACATTTCCCTCTCAGTTTGCTGTCAGTAACGTGCCTTCACACCGGTCCGGGCTGGAGTGAATTAAGACTCATCACACGCGCCTGATCGTCACTGCTCTACACCTCCAACCCCGGCACCTAAATGTAGCAGAACGAGTGATGGCTGACAATATAAAATAGTTCTGTTTGTAAAAAAGGCTAAGTTCTCAGTCATAAACTCTTGCACTGTCGTACATGTAGCCAACATAAATTCTGAATAATAATTGTAAGAAGGCTACATTTTTCCAAATGCATTTCTGTTTGATCTTTACCAAAAATATCAAATTTAAAACGTGCAGGTCGAAGGTATTTGGCGCGCGCTCTCACCATGCCCAAAGTCAATTGACAGCCATGCGAATCATTAATTTCTTGATCAGAAACAGGTAAGAGCTTAATTTTCCAAATTGCCCACCGGAGCTGCTGAAGCGCCCTCTGTGTTCCGCCTCCAACACGCGTTGCCACTGGTAACACGGCGGAGAAGGGGAGGGATTTTGACACGAAGAGCCAATACTAAAGCTAAAAGGCGTGGAGTGACACGGTTTTCTTGACCAATCAGCGCGTTTGACCCGCCTGTTTCGCATGCCCAGCCTGCTGCCTATATAAACCACACTGACAGCTTGGTAATCCAGTTTGATCGCTGATCGTCTGGCAAAAACGGGACCTTAAAGAAGCAAGATACCAACACACTCATACCCTCTCGCTTAACTTAACACTGACAAAATGAAAGCAATAAGCCCCGTGCGGTCCTTCCGGAAAACCAACGCGAATTTATCAGAGCACTCCTTGGGAATCTCTCGGAGCAAGACCCCGGTGGATGACCCGCTCAGCCTGCTGTACAACATGAACGACTGCTACTCCAAGCTGAAGGAGCTGGTGCCCAGCATCCCCCAGAACAAGAACGTCAGCAAGATGGAAATCCTGCAGCATGTCATCGACTACATCCTGGACCTGCAGATTGCGCTGGACTCCAGTGTCGCACTAACCAGCCTGCATCACCCTGCGCGGCCGGGGCAGGCTCCATCCAGGACCCCTCTGACCACCCTCAACACAGATATCAGCATATTGTCATTACAGGTAATTACACTGTAGCTAAACAAGATTCCTGATTGGGAAACGACAGTCTGGTGTGTTGTGGAAGATGTATTTTTATTTGTGCGCATAGCCAGTGCGCCTTTGTAGTCTATGCGTTACTCGCACAAAATGGCTTGTTGGAAAAGAAAATGGCATGTTTTTTTTTTTTTCGTTTGTACAGAATGAGATGAGGAAGCGATTCGACCTACATAACACTGTGTGCCACGCCAGACACCTCAATCGGATGCTGTGTAAAGAAATAACATTTGGTCTGTTTGTTTGTTTTCAGTCCCCGGAGTTGCCATCAGAGCTGATGACAGATGACAGCCGGACTCTGCATCGTTAAAGCGGTAAGTAGGCTGTCCTCATGTCTGCTGCTGCATTCTGTCCAGGGCTTTTAGGCTCCGCTACAGCCTGTCTCCCAGTCTGCTGGAGCAGAATGGGCTAGAATTACCATTTACCAATCCATTTGTTTCCTGCTAATGTGGTTGACGTCTCACGTTGCTGTAATGGTCCCAATATGTTTTGCATGAGATTGCGCTGCATCACTGGGGGGGGGCAGTTATGACCAGACGCGGACAGTTGTCTTGACTTTAATCCAAATTCTGTCATATGATTTTTTTAATCATTGTAGCAGAGCCTTAAAAAAACGCATAGCTGTATCTCAGACAAAAAGATTACAGCACGTGACTCCTTCAGAACTGTAATGTGTCAGGAAGGTTGAACAATTATTTAACTCATCTGTGTCTTAAAGCATTTTGCTGGCACAAATTTTGCATTGGAGTTTTCTGGAATGGAGGCTATTCGCTCCAGGCTGCTTGGGTTACTGTAAGTAGCTGTCGTCAGGGTTGTATTATACCCTCTGTGTCTATAATGAAGAGCATCTGCAACAGGAAAAATAATGGCTGTTTGGATTACTGCTACTACGATGTCTGCACATAATTGGTACAAGAAGTGGGTAGGCGCCAGCTGAGCTGCAATTACGCTGATTCTTCCCCAGATTGTAGGCTGAAGTTGTGCGAAACATGCGTGTGTGCGTCCCCCTTCTCTGTCTGTGTGTGTACATCTGGAGCGCAGGGTTTGCTTAGTATTGGGAGTGTTTGGTTAAATGTTAAAAACTGCGGCTTCCTCCCTGGCGCCAGTCTGTCCGGATCTCTGCCCTGTTTGCATTTTCTAAACACGCCTCTCTTTCTCAATCTTTTGCAGGTGTTTGGTCAAGACGCAAAACACACACACACACACACACACACACACACACACACACACACACACACAGGACCTGGGGAGCAGGCTTTCCCTTCTCCAACCTCTGTCCTCCAGGCCTGGATTTTTTTTTTTTTCTTTCTTTTTCTTCAGACGCTGAAATCAAGAGACTTTTGCTTATTATGGGACAATCTTATGTGATGTGTTTTCTGTTTGGACACTTCATTATTTAACTTAAGACTTTTTTTTTATTTGTGGGTCCTTTCTGGAAATGGAAGGCGCGCTATATTCCCGACAGTGGGAGGAAAAACAAGATTATTGTCACAAGGATTATTTCCCCCCCCTCACCTCTGTCCCTCTCCTTGTTGAAGTCTTCGCTTTTTTGCGGAGATGGGAACGTGAATAGAAAAGACAACTTGGTTAGTTACTGTAAAAAGTTTAGTCTTGTCTTGTCAGAGTTGTTGGCACGTGAAGGACTGGACGTTGTTTAATTTAAAAAAAAAAAAAAAAAAAGTTACAAATGAGACCATGTGAACTCTTACGGGGTTTTACTTGATAGTTGCAGAATTTGAAACTTCTGCAAAAGTGTAATGTTTACTTATT
Organism: Etheostoma spectabile; assembly: GCF_008692095.1. Classification (NCBI taxonomy): domain Eukaryota; kingdom Metazoa; phylum Chordata; class Actinopteri; order Perciformes; family Percidae; genus Etheostoma; species Etheostoma spectabile. The sequence goes on from NC_045752.1 coordinate 8,808,425, forward strand.
ATGCTGAAACTTTTTATAAAAGTAATGTATTGTACCTTTTTTTTTTTATCAATAAACAAAAACTCAACTTGAACATGTTTCATTTGGGGGGGGGGGGGGGGGGGGGTAGGTGGGGAAAGTGGTACTTCGATGGTTCGGAAGACCTCAAACCAGTGCGTAAAATCCATTTCCCAGCTGTGCGTCCATCTGATTTTACTACATGAGTAGGACATGACAGTGCTGTACAGTATGTACAGTGAACATCTGACGCACTTCAAAACAGATCCCAAAACCAAGTGTTATCAGAGCTGCAGTATGTGCCCTATAATAGTCTAAAACAGTGTCAGCACGACCTGAAGGCACACAGTTACAAATGCTTTTTTAAGGCTGCACTTTTTACTTTCTCACATGCTATGGAAAGTCAATAGGATTAAACGGTTTAGCGTGACAGGCTGAGCCATTAAAGCACTGGGCTGTAGGCTGTTTTTTAAAACAAAACTGGAAAATTATGGAAATTTAACTTGAGGTGAAACTA
>NC_045752.1:8808948-8815844 GCF_008692095.1 Etheostoma spectabile
GCGTTACTTTTCCCAACAGTATTATTAAACCCATTACTAGAGAGATGGTTCCTTATTTCCTGTAGTCAGTAACTTGTTTGGGCCTGTGTTGTCTTTCGTGATACCCAAAGTTTGCCTAATAACGTTACACCTCTTAGACCAAATAGAACTGGTGTCAAATGTTTGACTTTTCAGATTAAAAAAAAAAAGTAGTGGAAGCTCCTGGAGACAACGGACGTTGCTGCTTGTCAGTTTAAAAAAATAAAAATAAAAATAAAGCAGGTAATATGAACACAGTGGACCAAGCGATGGTGGGATGTATTTCTTGGCTAACTCAACTTCTAAAAAATTGTAGTGGGTGACCGTCTCCAACACTAAAGTAGTATAAAGCAGTACGCACTGTACTGTAAAGGTGCTATCGGCTTAGAAGTCTATGTTAGAGAGGTAATACAACCCTGAAGTGAAACCCAAGTCAATCCTCTCCTTCCTAAAACAAATATGTTCACACCACAGACCCACAAACTAAGCTATGGACCCCTATAAAATGATTGTACCCCAGGGACCACTCTATGGGATCTTTCTTGATTTAAATGTGGCCTATAAACTGTAGGAGTCATTCATATGTAAACTTAATATTGCTTTAGTTAAATGCGAAAGTACCGGAAAAACCACCTCAGACGACCCCCGCAGGTCCACGCACCCCTCGTTGACTTACAGAGCTGAAGTTGTTACCTTCAGTAGATTATTATACTGACAGGCAGTGTCCATGACGCCAGCCTGCAGCACGTTTATAATGGAGAGTGCGCCATCTATCGACGACTATAAATCCTGTCAGTGACGCCCTCCCCATTCATGTTACCGTCTTCTTCTTCTGTTCAACTGGTAAAATATAAAATTGCTGTGGGTTAGTTTAAATATTCTGATTTATTTACAAGCCTAATCCACTTCCACCGAGGCTTCTCTCTACAAACAGCTGGTTCTTCTGCAAGAAAAATTAAAGACAACATTTGACTCATTTTAAGGGTCGACATAGCAAAAATGTTTATTGATTCACAGAACGCCATTTCACAATGAACTTTGGAACAAACAATCACCCTTTTGGAGACTTGTGCATGCACTTCTTTTAACACAGAAACTGCCAACGAAACACTGCACCTCTGTCTACACTGCTATCTATCTGTCAACAGCACCACGCAAAACACGGCTGAGAAAAAAGTCCTCAGTAACAGAGCTTTTTCAGTCGTGACTACATTTTTTGGAAAACTTATTTTTCTGTAACGCGTGTCCACAACATGTAACATTTTATCACTAGACACACTATTTGGACAGCACCACATTCACACAACAAAGATTATCAAACATTAATTATCCAAACACAAGGGACAGCTAAAGCAATCCCAATTTGACCAGAATCAAGCATTTCTGGTACAGATTCCAATCGTAATCATGAATGTCTTTAGATTTGTAATTGATTTGATGAAGGTGATTTCTTTTTTTTCTTTTTTTTTTTTACTAACCACATAATTGAATGCACTACTCTTGATTTACAGCAACACTCCCCACATGTCCTTTTCTAACAGTAGAACACATATCTTTTATAATTCATTGAAACACGTCACAACACCAACCGTATAATAATGTCAGCAACAACATCAAGAACAACGTGACCCTTGTCAGAATAACGATCAGCTTGTCAGAGGACACTCTCCCGTTCATCTCCCAGGCTGATGGTGCGAAGGTTCTGGTTGTGGATGGCGGCAGTTGTGGTGTTGTCAGTGCTGCTGCTGCCGGGGGTGATGATGACAGCTGGTGAAACATCGATGCTGGAGGAAGGGGTAGTGGACGCTGTGCCAGTGAAGTTAGCCGGCTGCCGATGACTGTTGTTGGTGTTAGTGTTGGTGGTGTCATCAGGGCTGTTTGAGTTGTTATTAAGGGTGCTGTTGCTGCCGCTGTGGTTGAGGTTGCTGACCCTGCTGGATGGCCACACGTCATCTGGGCTGCTGGCCATTAGGCTGACTTCGGACGGAGCTTCGGAGCAGATGGACATGCGGGCCACCGCTGCGTCCTGCAGACTGCTGGGAAGGAGGCCTCTCTTCTTCACCAGGTCCTCCAGCTCCAGCTCGATCAGGCTGGGCTTCAGTGCTTCTCTCTCGTTGTCTCCTTCGGCCTCCTCCAGAGAGCGGTCTGAGGAGCTGTCACTGGAGCGCATCCCTGAGTCGGACGAGTCCTTTTTATCCAGGATGATTTCGCTGAGGTAGCCAGGCTTGGTCAGCAGCCCAGTGGGCTGGGAGCCACAGTGGGAGAACACAGCTCTATCTTCTTGGTGGAGGAGAGGTGTGGTGTTGTCCGCTTCTTCTGGGCCAGAGTCTTCATCGTTGGGCAGCTTGTGGTACAATGACCCGGCTCCCTTCTTCCTAGTGCCTGGAGTTCTAGACAATGTGCTGTGGTCCAGCTTCTCATCCTCTTCACTGATGGGGTCTAGAGGCTGGGGATCGGTCCCTGAGGGGAAGTCAGTGACATCGCTTGTCTTGGAGTTTCTCTTGGTGAAGGACTTGCGGCTGTCTTGGTCGGCTCCTTCTTTGGCCTGATGAGAGGGAATCACATTAAATGAGAAGAACATGAATAAATACAGTATCTTATGCTATTGGCCAAGAGGCCTCTGAAGAGGGGATTCCTGTCTCTCCTTTATGTGCCAAAAAAAACAAAGCCTATAAGTCAATAATTAAGAAACGCAAGAAGCAGTGATCTCCCCTTTCCCAGCTCAGAATAAGCCGTTGCCGTTGCATAAGGCAGAGGAAAACAACATTTAAAAACACAAGTTTAAGAAAGACATAACATACAGGTCAAGAAACTATGTCTACACAAGTTAATGACAACGGTTACCACACTGTAATCTGGGAGACAGTGGGAGCTTCTACACTATTTATGCTGTCAGTGATGTGATGACAAAAAACTCAACAGTGTACTTGTGACTGTCCACCCACCCCTTTGTCCTCTGAGCTGACAGCCTGAAGGAATTGTCCAGGGTGGGGCTGTACGGGCCTCTTTCCTCCACCGCCGGACATCTCCAGCTGGGCCATCTGAGAGATGTACTCCCTGTAGGCATCATGATACTCAGCCTGCTGCTTGTCTGTCAGCTTGCAGATGTCATTAGAGGATTCCTGAGAGTTGAGGCTGGACATGCTTGAGGTGTGGAGATTCACCACCTGACAAAATGAGAAAACGGTGGATTGGTGTGCAAACATCCACATGAGCTCGTTGAGGAATATATATACTTAAAATGTAAATAAGGAATGAGAATGCTGTATGGTTATGGGCTGAGACCCTGAATTGACACCTGAATATAATAAATGTAAAAATGCGGTACTTAAATATTCTATAATTACATTAAAAACCAATGAAACTCAGAGCATTAGATTTGGACACAGTGAAAAAAGTTAATGGCAAAGGTCGCAGACGGAGTGGCAATGAAAACTGTGGCGTGATTTCAGTGTTGGATGATTTGAATTTGAAAACGATTTCAAAGTGAGATGATATAAAATAGCAGCAGAGCCAGCTGTCTACGTGTGAGTGTTTTCTCGTGTCTCAGAGATTTTGCAAATTAGGAATAAGGAATGTGAAAATAACAAACAGGGGGCCCCTTGACACCTTTTGGTGCACAGCAGTGTGTGTGTGTATTTTTAATTCTGCCATGTTCAAGAGCACCATAAGCTTCCTCCATGCTCATTTCTCACTCAAAACCACATTAATGTGAAACCAGTGAGGTCACCAACACACTGGCTTGGTGCAGAGGACTTGTGGCCATGTGACAGTTTGGGCTGCATTTGCGAGTGTTACACGCTCACACGTATGTTTACACCAGCAACTTTAATGGCGCTTATCTCTTTGCCTATTTATATGAGTGGGTAGAATGTGCATACACACAGTCAACGTCTGTCTGATCCCTTCTTCTGTGGTGGTATATTCACACTAAGCTCCTGACAGGAAGACTGACCGGCCAGTGCGAGTTGTTGCTCTGTCTCGGAGGTTCCTCCAGCCCCACTCCGCTGAGCTCTTCGAAGCTGAGGTTCAGGCTGAAGGCCGCCGCTTCATGCTGGGCCCCCCCGGAGCGTCTGCTGGGCTCCCCGTGGTGCACGCTGCTGCCCTGCTCGCTAGCAGCTCGGGACTCATCTTGAAGCAGAGCCTGGCTTTCAGCATGCCGTTGTTCCATCACCTGGGAGAGACATTACAATTCACTATTTCAGCTTGACATGTCATTTTACTTTTTGTTTCAGGACACATAGTTGACATGTGACATACAAAACAAGTATGTTTTGTACAGCAACAACAAAACATGTGCTTGTGAGAGGGAGCTGTTGCTTAAGTAGAGCCATTCAGCTGTCCACTCCTCCTCGACAAAACCTCCCTTCATCCACATATCAGTCAGCCATCTTGAACCAGATGTCTGTGCTGGCTGCGTCCTGGCAACACAACACTGGCTAGTGCACAGAGCTGTAAGGCGACTGCACTTTCCAGCTGCTCCTACAAGAACTCTGCACTGGATCTCTGGTAAAACACGACCAATCCAGGGCTCTGGTTTGGTATTAGGGGCACAGACAGACATCTGATGAAGAGGAGCCGGGTACATGTGTAAGTGATTTCAGTCCCGGCTCAGCCGACTGGACTCCTGGCTGACTGTCCAGTTTCTCGTAATACGGATTATAAAATCTCCATCCCAATGTCTCAGTGCAGCACAAGATGTTGTATTACAAGATGCTGTCTTGCTTCTTTTGGAATAAACAAGAGCTGACATATATCAACAGGAGGGCCCTGGCAGTGCTCAGTGTCTGCAAAGTATCACTGAGGGACGAGAATGTATGCAATTATAAATCTATTTCAAGACTCTAGAGTGATGGAGTCATTAGTGATTGTTGTTGGTGGACTAATGCTTGCTTTATTAATTATGTCTACCGATGGCCCACTTATTTTGGTATGAAACAGCAAACAAAACATTGATCCTATTTATAAAATGGTATAGCCATAGCAACAATATTAAACAAGACAAGACTCCCCAGAAGAGAAAGTGTCTCACCATTCCCCTGAAGAGCTGCCAGTCGCCAAAGTTCATCTCCATCTCTTTCTTCAGCTCGTCCAGGCTGCATTGAGACAGCACTCGACCATTTATATTAGCCTGAAATGGACAGGGAAGGGACTGACTGGTTTGTCCACTGATTGATTAACTTAATTCACATGTGCAAAGTTTCAGCTGGCCAAAAAACAAACAAAAAAATCAAACTAGGGAGACAGTGTAGAAGGAACTGCATGAGGAAAAGAAGCCACACAATGAGTATGAAAAGAAAACATACACTGGGCTAGTTATCTGAGAAAATATGAGAAAATAGATTCAATTTGGATTGACATTGACCAACGTACCTTCTTGATGGTGGAGGTGTACTGAGGCAGCATGCTAGAGTCGATTCCATCTATCTGTCTGAGACGCTCACACACTACATCTGTGTTCATAGAGCTAAGCAGGACCGCAGGAGAGACCTACACACACACACACACACACACACACTTAATAAGAATATAAACAACTTATTCATTGTTTTTGTGAGTTTAGGTTACCAGGGCAAACTCACGCACTCAGTTAGACTAACTCATCACTCCAAACACAGGATTAGGTCAACATGAGCAACAATCCCTGGCAAAGAGACGTGCAGACCTGTTACTGTGAGGAACACACAGGTGCAAAACCACAATCCCACACAGTAATTCTCTCTATCAGTCACACAGTGTAAGTGTAAAAGTAAGCAAAGCTGCCAACCCATCCAAATACAATGTTACCTGCTCTTATTCTTTTTCTCAGTGTATATACAGGCACGTAGAGTGAGTGCACAACACTTAAGGGATGGAGTCTGTAAGTCTGTGAGTTGCTGTTAAGCTGAGGCCCGCTGAAGTGGCGGCCGCCAAAAAGCTACGAGGCTTGATGTGACTAATGCCGGAGGCCTGTTGAGGCTGTCTAAGGCCTCACAGATAGCCAACATGTCACCCGCTGGCAGAAAAACTAAACCAACTTCATCCACTCTCCTCCATATCTTCACTCACCCCTCTCCCTCTGGTTCGACTTGTTTTTATGAGCTCTCACTCTTGTTCATCCATCCATCCATCCGTCCATCAATCCGTCCCTCCCTCCCCCTTTCCTTCCTCTCTCTCACATTCCTTCCCTCTCAGTATCCTGCACTGACGACCTACTCTTTTTTCCATCACTGTTTCTCTTCTTCCTCCTACTACCTCCCTCATCATCTTTTCTCTCTCTCTCTCTCTCTCTCTCTCCTTCCTCCTACTATCTCCCTCATCATCTTTTCTCTCTCTCTCCTATTAACACCATTGAGACTTTGTTTCTGTTTCAAGGGAGAAAAGACCAGGGCTTATTCGGACTGAGTGGTTGTTGGACAAAAAAAGAAAAACAGCGCACAAAATACAGTACACAATACTAACCACCAACTTTCTGTATTGGTGAGCAGGAGGATGAAGACTAGCACTCAGGGAGTTAAGCTACTGTTAATGTCCATACAGTAGAGGATTTACTTTAGAATGTACTTTAGAAACTAACTATGTTAGTGAAAGCTACAAAACTACTAAGGACGTGAGGTTGTGTCTTGCATTTACTTCCAAGTGATGAGCCTCTAATATCTTTCTACAGCATGCTTGGTAGTATTGAACCAGTGTGTTATAGATGAGGTAGCGACACATGGAAGATGGAGTAAAGGGTTGGTGATGAAAGTAGCCATGAAACCAAAAGTATACCTGCTTTAATTTGTAAGGCAGCGACTTTAAATGCTTGATAAGGAGACAAAAAGAAGCAGACGGACATATAGTCAGACAAAAATACACACAGACATTATTAATGGTATGACTGTACCTGTAAAAAAAAA
>NC_045752.1:8815854-8838754 GCF_008692095.1 Etheostoma spectabile
GGGGGGGTGCAGAAGCAGAATTTAAGACAGACAAACTGAAAGACACTAGCACACATGTTGAACTCTTCATCAAGGGACAGGAGAGACATGGACAACAGAGCAGACAGACATTTATCTGTCTCGCAGCAGGAGAGGAAACAGCTCCTTTAGCAGCCGCATGTTAGACTGGAAAAGAAGAAGCTATTAGAAGTCGAATTATTACACAGAGATTTTGTTTTCGCTGGAGTCAGCAGGCTTTTGTGGTCATAATCTTTGCCTACAGGAGGGATTGCGGACGAGACAGAGAGAAACAGAAACAGAGAGAAAGACCCAAAAAGAAAATGAAACATCTCTCATTCTCAAAAAGCAGAAGTTTCAATTCAGGAAAGGCCTTGAATATGACTCCTCGATTCAGACTGCAAGCGTGTGTTCTAAGAACGTGAGCGAAAGCGTAAATATCTGCGGGTGTGTCTGCGTGTGTTTGTGTGAACCCTCCCAGTGTGTGTGTGTGATAAGACTGTAATTACAGCTGGGCTGAGCTGAGGGCTGGGCAGAAGGATGGGGAAGAGGAAACAGAGCTCTGTGAGGGAGGAAGCGTCTTGGTAAGGAGATAAGCTCTACCAGCGCTGGGCTCATTGTCAATGTGTGTGTGTGTGTGTGTGTGTGTGTGTGTGTGTGTGTGTGTGTGTCTGTGTGTTGCCAGCCCCAACACTTGCTCTGATGATAATCCCGGCAGCCCAAGGAATCCATACTCACACTTATATCAGCCAAGCAATTACACTGGGCTCGGCCCGCTTACATATCCAAAGACTCACACATATGAGTGAGTGTGCGCACACACATCCACATTGACAGATGTGCAGAAATACAGGCACTTTGAACACTACACAAAGAGATCAAGTGTGAACCAAAATGGGGATAAGATGGGCTAATGTAAATATAAAAGCCAGAATGGGTTGAAATTACGGAAATTTATACTTTAGAGAAAAGGAAACAAAAGCGTAAGGGAAGATATGTGGAACAAAGAAGGCTGGAAAAATTAAAGACAGGGATGGTTTAAAGAAAAAGAAGTAGGATTGAAGCAAAAATGTAAAAGACACAAAAATACAGACAGAGAATGGAAGGAACATTACATAGTAATCTATATTTAAATCTTTCAAACAGCTCCTTTAAATGCTTGCTGGCTGTGCCCTGATAAGTGGCTTTGTGCAGCAGAAATCTCCTGAGTAGTGTTATCATCAAATTGTTCCAATAGTGGCTGATCTCCCTTACAATATGTGAATATCTGAGTGCAGAGATTCAGTTCTTGTCAGTGCAACTCCATGCATTCCTAAAGGGGATTACCAAAACCATTTTATTTCCATTTATAAGAGAATGGGAACGGCTAACTATGCCAACATCGGAATGAACTTCATTCAGCATAATAGGAACATCCCTATGTTAAATTCCCATAGAGGTAGGCAGATTTTTATTTTTAAAGGCCAGTTATTTCATGGATCCAGGATACAATGTATCGTGATAAAGTTCCCTTGACCTTTGGAATTAAAATAACCCAACATCATCATATACCCTTCACCATACCTAGAGATTAGCATGGTTTTATTTCAGTTAGCCTAATAGCTGGTTTGATTTGCATTGAGAGATGATTTTATGAAAAGTTCCCCATCCCTATCTCTTGTAGTTTAAGGAAGAACATTAATTTATTTACAATACTTTTATTCACAAAGAAAAGTAGTGTCCTTAAAGATTGGATTTTTCCTAATTTTTTTAATTAAGGCATTAAGATAAATTTCCAAAAGATTATTTTTGTTTTATTACTCTTATTAGTCAACTTTAGCATGGGTTCATAAACTTATGAGTACCACTGTATTTACTTATGCTGCATGTGACAAAATAAAACACTCTGGATGCTTAGAGGTCGGTCGTAGTTGCACCAGACATTAAAATTAAGCATTCTGCAGCAAGCAGCAAGTGTGACAGTCTATATTTGTTCTCTCAGTTTTTTTTAAACCACAGCAACAAAATAAGTTGCCTGTCAAACATATACTGTAGGCGTGCATTTTACACATGCAACAGACGACATGACAAATGAGGTTTGTCAACAAGCCCTATTTGCATATCCGTAGTTCTCCACAGCTATAACTAAATGTTACCAGGGTAGGATCAGAGGGACAGGAGGGGAGGCCTTCTCTGGCATCCTCTGCAATAACATCCTGACATGGGCACAGAATGGACACAAGATTGTATAGAGAGAAAGGTTGAGTTCATTACCACTCAATTTATGGAATAACCTTTCACTGCTTCACCCTGGGCTCACAAACTGCGAAATATCACCAGCATCAAGAGCTGGACAATGGTTGGGTACAGAGGCAAACAGGGTGATATTAAAATCATCAGAAGGTGAAATGTAAAAGTAAAACACATGACATCACATTGAGGAAAGGGAGACAAGGGTAAGGAGGAAAGAGGTGCTTGCTCCAGGTCGATACAATGGACCTGATAGCATTATAATATTATTGCAATAATAGCAATATATCCTAAGCCTAAGTCTTGCTTTGTACGTTTAATTATAGTTATATAAAGAATAATAAAAATGGAACAAGAGCTCCCTAAACAAGTACTGTTAAGAAACTATGAGCAACTGTTAAAAAGGAAATAACAGGAGACAAGAGAGCCATGAGAGCACGACTAATAATTTAAACTTTCAACCACAGAAACAATTTTACTGCATATTATAAATACTACTACAATTAGTACATCTGCAGATGTAATTATCTGGTGTGAGATAAGAGGCACACGTCAGATGGATCTAGCACTACTTATTTACTTACAAGTCCTCCATTGGTGTTGTCCTTAGGTTTAATGGAGGGGCACGAGGATGAGGGGTAATGGTGGGAGTAAGGCCGTGGCTGTTGATACACATGATGGGGGAAATAAGGCTATGAGGGGAAAGGAAGGAATGTGGAGAAGAGGATGGGGAGAGGAGAGGAGGTTAAAATAAAAATGAAAATCATATGAGGAAACAAAAATGCTTCAGGGAAAAGGCATTAATGCTAACTTGCTCATTCTTTCTCAGTATAATGAGGTTTGGGTTATTTAAAAACATGGTCATAGGGTACATTCAAATACCTGTTTACTGCACAATTTATTCAGGTATAACTTCCAAGTGGGTCAATGCAATGCAACATAATGATAATGTTAAGAAGTCTAAGCAGCTAAACTCAGAAAGGGCCTTTTGAAAACAGTGTGGTTGTTTGTGGTTGTGGGGATCAGTGGGTGTCACTCAGGTGGCAGGAACTGTTCTTTCTGTCGATGTTAGATAGTGGTCAGCGATTCCAATTTTATTTACTTTGTTTATTTTTATATTATCATGATCATTTTCTCACTTGGGCTCTTCCTACATTAATATGGACACTTGATGGTTTTTAAAAAGTAGAAAGAAGACGGATTATCTCAACATACAGTGGTTCATTCATTCACAAAGAAAAGTGGTGTCCTTAAAAATCGGATCATTCCTTCTTTTTTTTTAATTAAGGCATTAAGATTAATTTCCAAAAGTTGATTTTTTTTTATTCCTCTTTTTAGTAAACTTTAGCATGGGTTCCTAAATTTATGAGCACCACTGTACTTAATTATGCTGCATGTGACAAAATAAAAGTAAATCCCTTTCCTGTCTCACCCGGTTGTAGAAGGGGTGCTGAGGGCCAGTCATCCCACTGAAGTAGGCACTGTGAGGCTGAGGAGGCAGGGATCCGGCGAAGGAGCCCGCCGGGGAGCAGGCGGCCGAGTGCTGGCCATAACCGGACTGGGGACGTGGCACAGCTTCTTGCAGGGGCAGCGTGGGATAGGTCACTCCTCCCAAGTGCATCTGCTCCCTGGCCGCCCGCACATCTAAGAGAGGACAGAACCGGGTTGGGGGAGAGACAAGAGAAGGAGAGTGTTTATCTCCGATGCCGATGATCACATCTTGGCTATAACTATAAAGACCCTTCAGATCCACCCACGCATCAATTATTTAGCTTTATTTCATGATCTTCAAGAGAGCTTTGACAGTTGTGAATCCACAGTGAAAAAAAACAAACATTTCAAACAATTGACATACACGGCAGCAACTGTTTATCAAAGCACTGTAGAGAATATAACAAGAAGGTTGATCCTGAACATGTTCGCCTTATTCAAAACAGAAGACAATCAAACAACTAAACGCTGGAGAGAAAACAAGCGCTGATGTTACGATTACAACGATCTTCAACTGTGAATTTCATTCTCACTTGATTTATATTACTTTGTTTGTTCACAAATCAGCAGGCGGGCTGATATTCTGTCTTTTCCTAATGATATGCCAGCCACGTGATGGTTCTGGCACATGGAGGCCCGTGCTGTCCCTGACAAATCAATTCACCCATGGAAACAAACAAAGCAGACCATGTGAACTCATAGACACTATTGTCTAAGTACTTTGCCACAATTGTTCTCGCATAAATCTATTTGACTTTGAGAGGAGTGAAGTAAGCGCAGAGGAAGGAGCTTTGGTAAAACCTCCCAAATTAAAGTTAAATAAGCCTGGAGACAGAACACAGTGGCTCTGTGTGGCTGGCAAGAAAGTAAGAACCAGAAACAGAAGCAGGCACCAGAATGTCTCCTGGTTATACAAGTGGCTGCTGAATGACACGCTGAGTGAGACCCAATCCAGCCTGAGAACACAATGGGGGCCTTATGATGTGAGTCAGGCTAATGGGCGGGTATCACTGAGAGCACTGCCCACTGGCTGGCCACAGGACACCGGGCACCAAGTACCAACTAGCCACTGAGGGAGTGGAGAGAGCGGGATAACTGGGTAACAGCATTGGTCACCTTCTGCTCCCTGGAGAGAGAGAGAGACACACACACACACACACAAACACACACACACACTTTTGAGACAGGAGCACTAGACTTACAGAGCACTGGACTTACAGACTGGACGTCTGGTTGAAGAACTTGGTCAGCTATGCACCCATGACTCAACTGTAGCTCAATGGAACAGACTTTGTGTGTGTGTTTTCTGTGGTCTCATAACACTATGATGCAGCAGCTTCACACTAGGCGTCATTGACACTCCTGTATTAGGCTGTATGGACGCTGACGTACGGTATCAAAAGGACCACTCTGGCTTAGAGTTTAATACTGATGCACTATTACGTCACTTTAACTGCAAACTGTGATATTTGGTACAGCATTGGAGGCCGATTGGTGACAGCGAGTGAAAATATTGTCCTGAACCCACAGTGCTGTAGTGGAAACCTGCTCGACATTTGCTTGTTTGGAAATGAGAAGCGAGCTGTGGGTTTCTGAGCGCCCCTGCAGTGGACGATTTTAGAGCAGACCCTGCTGCAATGCTATGAGTAATGTAACTGCCAAATGAGCTGGCGCTGAATTCAACACATCACATAGGAGACAGTTCTTTATTTCTCCATGCTATTGTATACTCGACCCTTTTATGTACTTTAGACAAAACTGTACAATTAACCCTGTTCTCTCTAGCACACAAAAACAAACACCAACAGTATATGCGGACACTCCTCATCATGATAGCAAATTAAAAGCGTGAGAACAATGTCATCTTTAGCTAACCCAAAAAAACTTAGACAAAAGAATTAGTTCTTCACTTAAATGTTTTTTTGATTAAACAAAATAAATACTGGTTACTATCTATCTATCTATCTATCTATATTCCCACCATTCAAGATAGTTAATTAGTGGGGTCCTAACTAAAAATAACTATCAGATTTTACACATAAGAAAACTTCAGTTTTTTTTAGAAGAAGAATGGCATGCCTCAGTTTTGAATTAGAGCTGTTTTTGTTAATGTACCCCTGTTGATTTACATGGAAAGAGGGTATGTTAAAGATTTCATGCTTAACAATTCTATACTTATTGGATTTAGTAAAAGTGGATCTGTAAGGATAAATGAACAATTAAGCTAAATGTAAATAAAAATGGCTATGACTTCCGTACTGAAAATAGGTCACTCTTAAATCAAACTTATTGTTGTTACGGAGATGGTTTAGTTGTTTTTTGTTGTCACATGATAGCAACAAAATCATCCATGACAATTCAGCCACATCCATTCGTTAAGGAAGGCCATGAGATGTGGTTGAAGGCTTTGTGAAAAACAATAGAGTTGTCACTTGTATTAAGGTTTTTTTTGTCAAATTGCTGTCTAAGGTCGGAATAAACCATGCAAAATATACTGTGGTCTTTGCAGTCACCAGATCTCAATCAAATAAAAACATTTTATGTATTATTCGGCACAGTCCAACACCACCATCAAAGAACCATATGAGGGAATATCTTTTGGAAGAATGTTAATCCCTGTAGCGGAGCCCTGGATACTTGTGAAATCTATCAAGGTGCACTGAAGCTGCTCTGGCGGCCCAAACCTTAGTAAGACATGTTATGCTGTTTTTGTCCTTCATGTTTTCACCCATCTGTACAAACACTGAGTATGTATGAACCTGCTATGATCTCTCTGAGTTTTGGGTCCAGGTTGACTGTGCAGGGCAGGAACATATCCACATCTCTGGCAGCGAGAACCGGGGTCCTGGAGGACAGGAAGACCTCAAAGCTGCGGATGTCTCCATCGATCTCCAGCAACGGTTCCACATCCTTAGTTGTGGGGATGTTTTTGGAGATTCTTAAAAGGAATAAGAAAAATAAAAGTTTTTTTAGCATGAGTTTATGTAATGATGTTTTTTTTTTTTTTTTTAGATCCGCTCATCGTAATAATAATTTAATTTTTAAATTTAACTCTTTTCTGTGGAAAACCAAATGCTTATATAAACTAATATAATCTGTCTTTTTGACATTTTACACAATGATGTCAACATTTCAGTTTACACTTAATTCTGACTGCAAGCTCACATTCACATCACATTCTGACGAAAAAAAGAGGAAACAGCAAGCAGTACTGTTAAGATGGCAGAGATATGCAACGGTCATCATCATCATGAGAGCAGAGAGATAACTGGATTTAGAGAAGGCAAGATAGTGAAAGGGGGGATGTTTGAGGACAGATAGAGTGAGGGATGTTATCTTTTCTCAGCAGAGGAGGAAACCTGAGAAGATGACAATCAGGGTAATTTAGCAAGCAGCAGACGGAAGCACATCATGATGCACTGCTACAGTTAACGTGTTTGTTATCACAGACTCTAAGTAAACACCATGTTTGGAGATTGTTCTGCAGAAAAAAAACATTGTATTATATCAAGAATGTCAGATTAAAACAATTTATAGACATAGTTTAGTTTAAACTGATTATAGAACTGCACAAACTCTGGCACCATACAATGCAAACTTAAGCTTAAACCAGTAGTTTAGAAGTGGCAACATCATCTCTGAAAAGATGAATGCTGAACATGAATACTGTTCTGTTACTGTTGAGGTGAGAAATCCAATTTCAGCTGCACAAGCATAAAAAAATATATCAATTTAATCAAGGACAGTCTAACATGTGGCAGAGGATACAAGAAAAGCAAACACCAACAACCTAGAGCAATCATTACATCTTGTTAATCCCATCATTCAGACACGAAAATATGAAACTTGGAGTGATTTATGACACTGGCCATTCATCACCATAATGTGCCGCTCTTATCAGATGAATATGGAGACTTCAGCAGAGAGCAGACATTTTTTCATCTTTGCTTCCGATTCTCATTTGAACCCTTCTATCTTTTTCTCAGTGGATACTTTTCTCTCCCTGCATCGTACTTAACCTTCCCTCCTTCTAGTTTAACCCAAACTCCCCCTCCTCCCCCATACATACAACCAGTCTGTGTACTGGTATGCTCTGCTAAACATGGCCAGATGAGTTGGGTTTTTCCCCGGGTCTGATCTGTTTTTGAGAGTGAGCACAGGCTGGCCTTTCTGTGACATGATTGGATGATTAGTACCATCACTGCAGCACGCTAGCTAAGTCAGTGTGAGGTCAGCATCTGGCGAGGGTTCAACACAGCACACTGTTAGCTAATAATCCAAACAATCAGATAAACTAATCCAGTTAACAAACTGGCCGAAATGTTTCCTGTCTGCCCAATCCAGTGAGGCTCTCATACCTCGGTGATTGTGGACAAAACAAGACTGCGGAACCACGCTGAACTCAGTTATGAGTTACATCATTTCCATTTTAGGCTTTTAGCAGATACTCCTATCCAGACTGCATACAGTGAGTAAAAAGGTAGGGGTCCAGTCCTTCGGTCAAGGACATTTTGACAGGACAGATGGCTGGTTATGGACAGATCTGCTGTTGCAGGGCTCGAACCTATGACCTTGTGGTTACAGGATGTCTCTAAACAAATGCACAAGTCTGGCAAGAAATACAGGGATGGTGGTGTTCTAGATAGGTGAATGTGTACTATAGATGTTCCTTCGCCCATGTTCGCCCCCCCAATTGACCTATACATTTTGAGTGGTGACAAACACATCCTAAATTATTGACACTAAATCTATATTTTTGCATCTGTGCTTCATTCATACACATCTGCCCAACCCTGTTCTATCCTCCTGCAGAGATTCACTTCTCAGCAGACCAGCCCAGGTGGTCACCCAAACCCCACTGTCCCCACCCAACTGCCAGTACAGACACACATGAACTGAAAAAAGAGAGAATAGGCTGTGAGCGGGGAAGACACAGAGGCCCAGCTGGACTCTAGTGGACAAAGCCCTCTCAGTCTTTCTTCCATTCGAACCTTTAACAAGACCCGAGAGGTCAAGGAAGCTTCATGTTGGCACAAAATGAACCCCTGCTCATGTGACCTCTGCTGGGTGATGAGTGGGACTCTGAAGGCACAGATGTTACCTGCACACACACACACACACACACACACACACACACACACACACACACACACACACACACAAAACAACTGCATGATGTCCACCACATCCACCTGGGCAGTGGGGAAATACAAAGGCACAGGTGAAGGGTGGATGAATGAGTGAGGGGAAGTGTGTGAGTGTGTGTGTGTGTGTGCGTGTGTGTGTATGCGCATGTGCAAACACATGTACAGTACAGTATGTGTGGGTGTTTGGTTCCTTTTCCCATGAACTGTATTAACCCGTATACAGACTAAGAGAAGCCTGTCCTATTCCCCATTTCCAGCTGGCTTACTGCTGTTTATTTGTGGGTTTGCAGACACATACCAAAAGGAGCCAGTGAGACTGAGACACACACACACACACCACACACCACACACACACACACACACACACACACACACACACACACACACACACACACACACACACACCACACACACACACACACACACACCACACACACACACACACACACACACACACACACACACACACACCACACACACACACCCACACACCACTTCTTTTTATAGGACCATCTAACTCAATGGTGTTCCAAACTGAGTATGGACAATAATATTGAAAATCGACTTACAGTGGTGCTCAAAGTTTACATACACATGCTTAAGTTACTAAAAGAGGAATAAAAAAATCATGTTTGGAAATTTATTTTAATACCTAAATTAAAAAATGAGGTAAAATCCACCTTTAGGACACCAATTTTCTTTGTGAATGAATACGTATTGTAAATAAATAAATTTCTTATTTAAAATACAGGGGCATAAGTATACATACCCCTATGTTAAATTCCCATAGAGGCAGGCAGATTTTTATTATTAAAAATCTTTCTAGGGATACTTTCTATAAAATCATCTCTCAATGCAAATCAACCAGGTATTAGTCTAACTGAAATAAAACCATGCCTATCTCTAAGCATGGTGAAGAGTATGTGATGTGTGGGGCTATTTTAATTCTAAAGGCCAAGGGAACTTTATCAGGATGCATATACCTGAATCCAGGAAATAACTGGCCTTTAATAATAAAAATCTGCCTGCCTCTATGGGAATTTAACATAGGGGTATGTATACTTATGACCCTGTATTTTAAATAAGAACATTTATTTATTTACAATACGTTATTCATTCACAAAGAAAATTGGTGTCCTTAAAGGTTGGATTTTACCTCATTTTTTATTTAGGTATTAAAATAAATTTCCAAAACATGATTTTTTATTCCTCTTTTAGTCAACTTAAGCATGTGTATGTAACTTTTGACACCACTGTAGCTAGTTGTGGTGATTTTGGCTACTTCAGATTCTTTATTTCAAACATTTATTTTAATCTAAATAGTTCAAGGACTCATCCATCTTGCTTTATTATCAGTGCCTTTGGAAAACAGAGACATGTCCTAAATATATAAATTGCCAAACAACAATGGCATCCAAGAAGTGAGCTACAATCGCATATGTGTTGCAAACCTGCGTGTTTGCTCTGGCCTGCTTTGTGCAACATGCAGTAGCACAAACAGCTACATCTTCAAAATGCTGAACTGTATGGTGTTACAGAAAAACAGTACCAAATGAATGATAACAGCAGTTTGTCAATGTGGTTTAACCACTTCAAATGACATCCTTTGCCCTTAGCATTAAGCAATTGACACAAATCACTTAAGACTTAGTCATCCTCACAGTGAACAGACGATACAGACAAAATGAACAAAGCCGTTCTTATCAGCAATCAGTTGCCAAATGACAAGATGGATGCTCGTGTTGGAGCGCCAAGGAAGCCGGCGTGCTACTTTCATCAGAACAGGGATGAGTGTGATAAAAGGCTGTCGGGCAGTCCGGCAGTCGTTCCTGCACAATGGGTCCATTGACAGGACCCAGCTTATAGCTGCAGCAGTGCAGGCGCTTAGGCCCAACCACTTTCTGTGTGGCATGGCCACTGGGAGCTTTCTGAGCTTATCCAAATGCTAATAGGTCCCAAAGCTGACTGGAGCATAGCCTTTCTTCTCCTCTCAACCTCCCACACGCTGCAGCTGACAGGAATGAGCAGAATTCATCTTTCTATCCCTTCCATCCGCTATTTGGGCGCTGAATGTATGAATGTGCCACTTGACTTTGCTTTACAGCTGCCCTCTGTGCTTATGGGCGGCATGTGCACACACGCCACAAAGAGGTGGTCTTGCTGCCAAACATTTCCATAAAGCGGCCCAAAGACAGAGAGAGATGCCTGCAGAACAGACAAACGCCTGTGCACATTGTGTTTGAGAAGCTCAAGGGTTCCGATGTCAGACACTGTGTGACCAGTACAACAGTGTGAGGGTGAAGAAGTTAACCAGGCCTGGGTCTGGCACATTCTTCTCCTGGTCAGAATCGCTGGCACAGTGTCCGCCAAGTGTGTGGATGAACCCAGCAGGGCCCTCTCTAGGAAAACAGTGGACAGGAGGATACCCCAGCAAGCTGGCGTGTGGACTTGCAGCATCAATGCTGAGAGAGGTTATTGTTACAGTGGAAGCTGCCAAAGCCTCCACCACCCCAAAGGCAGAGGGGGAGAGCAAAATATGGTTTCACTTTAGATGACGCCATGTTCTTTGTCTCCTTAAAATCCAGAAGTATTTCTTTGATTTGAATCAAATGCTGTTACTGTAATGAAAGTAATGTGGACACCCTCTGTCTCTGCTTGCCTCTCTGTTTCTAACATTCTCCCTTTCTTGCTTCCTTGTCTTGGCAGTGCCAACACACAACTTGTGGCAGCGTCTGCTTTGCATATACATTCGTGGCAAAGTTTAGTCCAATAATTGAAATTCTCTTGTACTTAACTGGACCTGTGCATCCCAAAGCAAACCACAGAGACAAGCAGGCTAATGGGAAACACACCAGGCTGATAAAAACCAAACTGCTTAGGAGCAAGTAAACCTTCTTTTCAGATGGGCTCAAGACTCATATCTTCCCTGAAATGCTGATTAAACTCATGTGTAGCACTCAAATGAAGTCTCCTTGTTCCAGACCCCAAAAACCTTAACTGAACTCTCCACTCTGGGTAACTAAGGCCTCATTCTTGACAAATAGCAAAACACTAAACCTCAGGTTGCTGATAGAGGAGTTTGGTGCATCTTAAGGCCATGGTATAGTTCATTCATTGTGACACTAATTGCACCACAAACTTTATATCAGAGCATTTGTTTGTTTGATAGCTGAAATGGTCAGTTAATAGGCAGTATGATACAGACTTAAGTGGGGTGGACGGCAAAAGTAAAGACAAATGTGCTCTTCTGCAGCAGACAGAATCAGAATACATCTGGAATAGGTCTGCAGATAAAATCCATATAGTGAGTGATGAATGTGACAAATAATGCTTGGGATATTCAGGTTAAATTAGTACTCCTTTGATTAACTTCACAGATTGGGATGTGTGCATCAGAAAGACGATGAGAAATGGATAAAACAATGTCAATGAGCGCATGTGAGAGAAAGAGAAAGAGCTAGATAGAGAGAGTATGTTGTATAGTAAAACCCATTGTTACAAAAAGCTTCTCTACTGCGATTTGTGTCTGAGTTTGCTGCAGCGAGGAAAAGCCTTGCCTGATTATTTAGAACTTTCTGAAGCACATTGTTCGAGAGACCTCAGCAGACAAATCTGATAGATAAATCCTTCCAACCACTGTATAGCTATACAGTGGTTGGAAGCAGGATCATATGCCAAAGCTGCTTTGAAAGCTAAGATGGGAAAGCAAAGATTGGGAAGAAAAGGACAATTGTGATCCCTCTGACTATAGCTGGATAGGCTCAATCTTTAAATGGCCCTCTACATGCATGCTTGCTTGCCTAGTTGTTCTTTGCTATTTCAAACACACACACACACACACACACACACACACACACACACACACACACACAACACACACACACACAAAACACACACACCCACACACAACACACACACACACACACCCCCACACACACACACACACACACACACACACACACACACACCACACACACACCACACACACCCTAAAGGGCCTAACCCAATGACTTTTGAAGGGCCAAGATGTGAACGTCAGTTAAGGGCCAAATTATGTGGTGTGGTGGTGTGTTGTGTGGTGTGTGGGGTGTGTGTGTGTGTGTGGTACATGTACGTGTGTACATTTACGTGTGTGTGTGTGTGTGTGTGTATGTGTGTACATGTACGTGTGCACATGTACGTATGTGTGTGTGTGTGTGCGCGCGTGTAACAATCAAGTGTGCCCGTGGCTCCTGCGGCGGCTGAGTGGCAAATCTCGTTGTCCACTTAAAGGTCAGCGCTGACCCTCTTGCAACCCTGCGCTGCTATTATAATCAGCCCCCCACCTTCAACAGCTCCGGCACAAAGAGACAGCAGAGCGGGGGAAATATCACCGATAATGCTCGACACCACAGAAATACCAGAATATCAGGCAGTTGTCTGCTTCTTAGCCCTTCTTTCCATCCTTCTCAATGTCACATTTAAATCTTAATTCAACCTTCAACCATTCAACCAGTGGTCACTGATGGATGTCTCTATGACTAAAGAGCAGAGGCCAGACAGAGGTGTAGTGGAGGCTTTTATTGCATTTGAAATGATTCTTTATGCTTTGCACAAAAAAGGGAACAGAGCAGTTCTCTTGTTTCAGACCAATTAGACTAATCCTTCAACCTCGGCTTACAGGCCGAAATGAAAAGGGCTTTGAGGATTTTCTAACAAAGAATGCTGCATGACGTTCTTACCGCTCACGTGGTAGCTCTACACACACATACACACACAATCAAAAAACCACCTTGCGCGATGCATGCACACACACACACACACACACACACACACACACACACACACACACACACACCACACACCCAACACACACACACACACACACACACACACACACACACACACACACACACATCTCCTCCTGTGTCACCTGTACACAATGCATTGGCTGTTTTTGTTTGTTTTTTCTACATTTCGAGCGGCTCAGCGGGGGTTGAGTGGTGGTGGAGCTAGCTGTGGCTGATTCATGTCTGAGTCACTACTGCCAAACACCTGAGGGATGGAGGAACAACAATGCTAGTTGGGCCGACACAAATATACACTCACATGGAATCAGCAGAGGACCAGTTTTGTGGAACCCAGGGGACATGTGCATGAATCTTTGTGTGTCCACCACCTGAACCATCTCACTTGAAGCAGCAGCAGCATCACCTGAGGCTTTGAATACACCTGAGACACAAACACACCAATGGCAAACTCGTTGCAGTAATCCTGCTAGTATCTGGTCTGATCCTTTAGAGTATTCACACACTCTAATTCTTTTACCTCATTTTACCTCCTGAGACTGGACTCGCTTCTTTTTTTTTCTTAATGCCCTTTTGTATTGAATACCAACCCTCTCCATTATCCATCTTTATCTCACACCTACCATACTTTCTTTTTTTGTCTCTGTCTTTATCTGTCTCTTGTCAGTCAGGGGTCTGTCTGCACACTGGTGTGTGGAATCAATGCCGGTGTCCTATCAGTATTGGAGCCAGAACTCTATTTAGACATACGTGATTTCACACCAGCCTTTACAAATTCACACACGTTTTTATTGCAGTCCAAGGACCAATGGCATTACCAGTTTTACTCTATCTTTTTATGGAAAAACCTCCTGGAGGAATTTAGCACAGGCACAATGGGCTCCCTCAGAAGAAAAAATTGGGGATTTTGAGCAATTGGTGTGCATCTAGATGACAGAAATTGTCACAAATACGACGGGTATTCACATGAACAATAGGTTGCGTTGCAAAGAATAGAGACTTGTCATTTGAGGGCAGGAAGAGTTCAAAAGTATTCATCAAAAGAAAAGAATAGGATCTCGCCTTTTTTTGGCGGCCGGAGCTTATTAAAGAATTCCACATAAAGGGAATCTCCCGCATGAGCTTTGGAACAGCGCTTTTATCCAGGCACATAATTGCAACCAAATTACAATAATTGTGCCAATTAAAATAATCCTGACTGAAGAGTGTCATCTTAATGTTTCAGTACTTGGGATAAGAGTCTCTCTAATTAAGACTGAACTGCCTGGCTATGTATTCATTCAGAGTGCGATAAGTGAAAAAAAGTACAAAAAACGTTTGTCTGAGAGGGGAATTTTTTGGTTGATAAATGTAGGGTCAGAACAACAAAACAGAGTTGAAGAGAGGATGAAGTTAAGAGAGCAATAGTTGATTTTTAATAAGCTGTAACATCAATATTTGTAGATTTGTTTTACATACAAATACTTGCAAATACAATGACCAACAGCAATGAACAGCACTTCTAAACACTACAATGTTACTCAAACAACAATTTCTCTGCTGTGTTCTGCCTCCAGCACTGTGTGTGTGTGTGTGTGTGTGTGTGTGTGTGTGTGTGTGTGTGTGTGTGCGCATAGATGTGTTGAATGCAGCCTGCATCTCAGGGCCTGATTAATTACACTGATTCTCGGAGGAGTTGGGGGTGACATATGCTCTTGCACTGGAGTGAGAGGTGTTTGTGTGTGTATAAATGTGTGTTGTATGTGAACCACAAACACTAGCTTTATGCGTGATCTGAGGTGTTTGCATGCATATGTTCAACTGCAAAAGCTTGTAGTGGCAAATAGTTTGTATGTCTGCTTGTTTCAGTTACAGTGTGCATGCATTTTGCCACAATTTGTGCATGTGTGTATGTACAGTAAGTGTGTCTATATGCAATAGTTTGTGTGTATGTATGTGTGGGTGTGTGTAATGAACAGGGGATTCAGGTACAGAGCCAGAAACACACTCCTGAGTGCGGCGGGGGCATCCTGGCACAGACAGGGCACCAGATGTCAGAGCAGTGCAGGAACCTGCTCAGTGGACCAGTGAAACTTTTTTTTCTATTGCTGAAAATGGGATCTGGGCATCCAGGAATAAACTCTCTGAGGGGCCGACTGAACCCGCCCCCATACATCATTAGGTCCAAATATGTTAACCCCTCAACCGAAACACAAATCTTTTTCACTTTCAAACAAATCACTACTATCAAAAAGATTTACAACTAATAATTAGAGACACTGACTGACACTGCTGCCTACAAACTGCATGAACAGTCCTTTAAAAGCCCATGAAGGTGTTTCTGTAGATATTGGAGCTGATGATCATGTCCCCTGATCTTGGATTGTTGTACACTTCCATGCTAGTCTGTGTGATTGATTTTCAGAACTTTCTGTCCTACAGTATATCTTGCCTAACATGTCACTGGGGTGATGATGGCGCAGTGAATATGACACATGCCTTTGGTGTGGGAGATCCATACATACAACAACCAATGTGTCCCTGAGCAAGACACTTAACCCCCAGTTGCTCCAGAGGTGTGCAACCTCTGATATATAACAAATTGTAAGTTGCTTTGGATAAAAGCATCAGCTAAATAACATGTAAGGGCTGCAAATAATTCTATTCATTATCAATTAATCTGCCAATTCTTCTCAATTAGTAGATTATTCATCCTATAAAATGTTAGAAAACAGAAAATTGGGGTTGTTACTGAATTTGCAAAAACATCAACACACACAATGGCCCCCAGGCAGACTACCTGAAACTACTACTGTTCTTGCTCAGTCACTTGGAATCACTCTACATTAAGCCATTTAGTGGGAGCTTTTCTGTAATGTAATGTGTCTAAACAACATCAAGGAAATAGACATACAGAAGCCCATTAAGAGTCCTTGGAAATGGCAGGGCTGCTTTAAAGCAATAACCATGAAGCAGGAGAGAGCTAGGTTAGCAATAGTCGTTAAGTCTTTAATGGCAGCTAAACGAGGAACAACTGACTCCTAAGAAGAGACTTAGATACTGAGATGGAAGAAATGATACAGCTGGAAATGATAGTCACAAGGCTGCAGGCTCCAAACACAGAGTTAGACTGTTAATTTGACAGCGACAAATATGAGGGTCGGTCCAAAACAATATTTGTTTTGTTTTCTGTTCCGCTTCACTGTGTTGGGCAGACCGCAACGCTGGCTCACTGCTCAAGGTGTAATTTGTAGTTTTCCCTACAGAACTAGTGAGGCAAACATTTTATCTACACAATTCTGTGTGTGTAAGGTTATTAACCGATTACACATTCTCCATCAGATTAGGAAGGCTGTACCGGCCCACTCCCGCCACGGGAATTAGCGCTACGCATTTCTCTTCACGCCCTGTCCTACAATGACACTTCACAGCCCTTCATGGAACCTGTTATTGCCAGGCAAGTTGCTAAAAACAGCTCTTAGCTGTTTTAAAAGGTTGTGTTTGTGTGAGATATGAGGGAAGGTGGGCAAGTGTTTCTGTTTTTTCTCTCTTTTCCAGGAGTTCAGGTACATGCCACAGATCGTAGCTGTCACCTTCATCACTAAGAGGCACTCTATGTAACTCATGCTCTATTTTACCATGGTTTAGTAGTGTATGGGTTAATTTGTTTTCAAGTTAATAGGCTAGGTAGGGCATAGCGTCTAAACTGAGACCATCTCTTGATACTAAGCAAAAATTAAAAGGACGACAGGCAAACCTTAATTTTATTTTCACCTCTAAAAGGATGGAGATGGAAACTAAAAATATCTGTTTAGACCTACCTTAATTGTATGATTTAACTAGACTATGGTTTACAAAATATAATATTTCTAATGCTCTGTGTACTGTGGCCTACTGAGCAGTAGTAACCCTTAGTAAAGGAGAGGAAGAGCATGCTGCTTTGTGACTGAGATGCAGGGCGACAGTTGACCTATAAGGGGCTGACTCACCCCCACGTTCACTTCACCACTAATATATTCACTTAGTAATGCTCAGGGGATGTGCAGCTCTGCGGTGTAAAAATGGTTGAGCACAACAACTCCCATGTATTTATACCACATTGGTGTTGTAGTAACAGAATAAAACAAAAAAAGATGCTGACTATAAGTATAAGGACTTAACCTACAGGAAATGATTCACTGGTTAAATGTAAACTTCTAAATAAGAAGTGATATGTGTGTGCGTATTCATATGCAGTGCTAAAAAGGAAAGCGAAGAAAAGTAGCTATCCATTTCTCAAGCAGAGTTGGGAGAGGGGGCCTGAGGTTCTGAGGGGCCGGTCAAGTGCTCATCCATCGCTATGGGAAAAAGGCAGAATATCTCACCCAAAACAAAAAAAAAAAGGGACTAAAGAGACCAAGATCATAAAGAAGGGGAAGAAAGGAGCAGAGAGACATAAAAAGATACACAGACAGAGGCTTGAGTCTTATCAGTGGGACATTAGTGCAAGAGATAAGGCCTCTAGGCAAGGCGTTGTGTTTAGCCTGTTTCAGGCTTCCTGTCATCATCATTAAGGCCGCTTCTCCGACGGCCACTGCGGAACAGAGCAGCCATTTGGAAAGACACCCAGTGAGGAGGAAGATGAGGAAAGACAGGGCCGTTGGTCAAAAACAAGATGATGCCTATATTAAGTCTAAGGAGCAGTATAAGCACAATGCAATGCTGTGGTGAAGGCACTTGAAACCAGGCCTTTGGTGAGATGTAGAAACACGGCAGAATGTTATGGCTGTACTAGTGTATAATTATACCTTTGTTTCATTTTCCACAATAATTATGGCAAAAGTGAGGGAATTTCCTTTAGGATGTGCACTATACTCAAAAATGATAAAGATATACAACAGAGAAGTGTAGTGACATATTTTTCCACATAAATTAACAATAATAAAAGGCAGAGATAGTCATATCCAGCAAAATAATCAGTTACAGCCTTTTGACTAAGATGCATCATCTAATACCTCATACTCTGTCCGCCCCTCATGCTGTACACGCCCCATGAAACACTTCACTGCCATATAAAAAATGGAAGGTATTGCCTTTTGTCCTCTGAAAACCAAACATCAAAAACCTGGTCTAATGAGGCAGTGGTTTGCCTTGGAGATGGGGGGGGCAGGGTTGTCTGCTGAATCTAGCTGGCTGACTGGCTGACAGTAACTGCCTTTGACGCTTCCCTGCCGCAGGAGTCGTAGGCACTAGTGTATTGTGACAGAGTGCAACCTTTAAAGGCCATCGACTGATCCACCCAGCACCCAAAACCCAGTGACTCGGCCTGTGTTGGTCTCCTCCTCTTGTTGGCGGTGAGCACGCCTTAAAGCACCCGTGTCCACACACATACAAAGACATGGACAATCATACTGTATACACACACATAGACACAAAACATGTGCATTATGATCAATTACAAAATATGTCTGTCAGTTACCAATTAATGTGGCACTCAAAGCCATTGACAGTGACTGTGGCCTAATGTATCCCGCACAAAAAACTAAAATCCTCTACTGCCACCTGCTGGTCAAAGTTAATTATTTCAGTATTTCAAAGAGAAAATCAAGAAATGTGATTATTCATTGACTGCAGCTCTTAAATGTTGTTTTTGGCTTTTTGGTCTCCTCAGAAAGGTCAGGAGACAGGAGAAACTCTGCAGGGGTTTAGCTGTTTACCAACAACGCTAAAATCATCAGACATAATTTCCATTTTATCTTATGAAACAGGTCGCCTCAGTCTGCTAATGTCATGCCCCAAGTTAGAATGAAAGTGATGGAAAGACAACAAAGGAAGGTAAAAAGAATAAACCAAAGAAAGGTGGTGTATTGAAGAAGCCTGTACAACCTTGTGGATGTGTGTGTGTGTGGGTGTGTGTGTGTGTGTGTGTGTGTGTGTGTGTGTGTGTGTGTGTGTGTGTGTGTGTGGTGTGTGTGTGTGGTGTGTGTGTGTGTGAGTACCTCTCATAGATGGTTTTCAGAGCCATCTGGTCAGGCACTCCATCAGACTCTTCCAAAAAGAGGAGATCCACGATGTTCTGTACGGCCACTGTTCGTCAGGTTGATCCATGATGCCAGACGATCCCAGTTGAAGATGATCTGATTGGCCCGCAACGACGACCTGTAAACAAAGGCGCAGAGGATTAGTGGCCTTGGAAGTCACTGGTCTACTCTGCCTGAGAAAACCAACATCTCAGGATTGTGCATCCTCATGATCGTCTCTTTAATAATCTGCCCTAAACATCTCACAAACTAATCAACTATGGAGGGTTGTTGTATCATACTAGTGGGGGATGTGTTTCTATCATTTTTTAAATCTTAACCTGCTGTCATGTTATTATGCAAACAATACCAATTTTTAATTTAAATTCCCGCCTCTGCAACCACATGTTGACTCCTGTTGATCTAGAATTAAATCCCATTAGAGCTTTGTTTTGTGTGTTTTTTATCCTAATCCATCTCCAGTAACATTTCCCAATGGGAAAGTTAACCATTCAATAAGCTTAATTAGAAGTAAATCACTTTGATGCTGCTGTATAAACAAAATGCAATTTGTTAATATATTACAAGATAAAGGTGGTGCTAAAGCAGAATATGGTTTATTCTTTACCTGTGATAGAAACAATGTTGAGCAGCCGCCTCATGGTCTGTGGGCTAATGTCACTGAACCAGTCCTCGGTCACCAGCAGCTTGGTCAGGTCGAAGGACATCTGCCTGGTGATGGTCCTCTGCATCTGCCGACGCCGGTATGTGTCCTTAACCGAAAAGACAAGAAAAAAAAGAAAGACAACAACTAATTTCACATTTTACATGTTTGGAATAGTTATGTTTTCAGCTGTCTTAGCCAGATTAATAAGTCTTCAAAACGGTCTCATTTGTTGTTTTAAAGCAACGTTAATGAATCAGACATTTGAAAAGAATCAGAATGTCATTTTTTCAGAACTCTATGAATTAAATCTTGTGGCAAAAAAATTGGATATGGGCACTGTCTTACAGTCACAAAACCAATACAGCAAGAGGAGACATTTACAGCCAAATACCACACGGGAAGTCTTAAAAATAAGAACTCTGTAAAGACAAATTGAAAGCACAAGTAAAAAAAAATAAAACTGAATTAACATTACTCTTGAACCTTACAGAGTTTTCGACTACTTATGTGTCATCCTTTTACGCAGTGTATCATAAGACAGGAGCACAGGTGCATCAGGATCACCATGGGATCTCAGGACATGTCATTGTAAAACCTTCAACTTAAATAGTTTGAGGAATACATGTAGATGGGTGGATAGAGCCTCGTATTCTCACATTCTTGACTTTCTGTGCACAATATTCATATTTAACTGGATTAAAGGAAGGGTTGGTAATGTTGTAAAGCTAGCAAGACTTGAAAGTAGCATCTCCTCGGGGCTCCATCTAACCCCTCTCCCTGCTCTCGGGGCTCTAACCCACACACACACACGTGTACAAGCACTGCTGCGTCGCTGATTCAGAGCAGAGCAGAGAAAGGAACAAAATTTTACTTCATGTCTCTTTCACCAGTAAGAAAAAACCTAATATCATACAGAATGTTTAAAACAAACATCACTAATGTTAGCAAGGCTGCAACGATGCGCATTGAGCTCAGGCTCGTACACAGGAGAGGTAGACTATGAGCAGCGGGGAAGGAGGCCTTTCATTGGTTCTTTCCAAGCGGACCACAAGGCAGTGATTGGTGGGCGTTTTTACAGGATTACAGCAGCTATAGATGACAGATCTTTTCGCTCCTATTCAGAGGTTATACGTTATTTATTGCTTTTGGGGTGTAAAGACCATTTTAAACAATTTTAAAAAGTGTATATTGGAAATAGTTACCAAGCCTGCCTTAACATGCAACCCAATTATACATTTATGGGTTATTTTGCTCAAAATTCAATTATTTTAGCATGTCAGTGGTACAACTTTTGCAGCAGCATACAAGCAGTTACTGACTGTAGATATCATCCAGCAAAGGTTTGCAGCTTAACCCTATGAATGGGGCATGAGTGAAACCAATTAAAAGCAATTTTATCACTCTAACAATCAGCTTCATCCAACTTTCCTTCTATGTCATCTATCTTTTTTTAGGCAAAATGTATAATTCCCTGTGACTAAAAATCAAAATCAAAGAGCCACTGTCCAATGCTGAACAGTCATGACAAACAGGCAAGCTATTGACACAGATCTAGAAGAGAACATCTGTGATGATATCAAACAGCTGCCATGGTCATGAGCCAAGGCGATGCTTTTGGTTGACTTTGAAGTCGTAACACCAGTCTCATGACCTCTTTCTCAGAGAGATGAAACATATGGCCACCACTCAGTCAGAACTGAAAAGGTCCATCATGAAGACAGTCCTGTGTGACTTTCAAATATATATTGATTTTTACTGTAGCTTTACAGCTTTATTGGTTAATTTAGACAATTGTTTCTCTATTTGTTTATGTCTACTTGTTCTTCCTCTCCTTGCTAAAACCTAATATACAGTCTATGACTGATACACATTTCAATCATTCTATGAAACATGGTTATACTTTGAGAGGGAAGTTTGCTTTATTAAAAAAAAAATTTAAACTGATTTTAGAGTTCCAGGTAATAATTATTGTTCTGATAATGGGGATTCATTTAATTTGAATACATGGAAATAAGATGCTAGAGATTCTCCTAATGTCATCCACAACTTGAGAAGCCACATGAAAACAGAGAGCCACTAATTCATTTTTCCCTCTTGCCCTCCTTTTAATCTCCACTTGTAGAAAGAGGGCCCTCCTGCCAAGAGCTAGCTAGTGGCAGAGGGCAAATAAAAAGAGCATGCCGCCCCATAATAGAAGGGCCAACATCAATAATTGATGGTACTAGATAAACCCGAGGTACAAACAAATGTCAAACAAACAAACAAACAAGAGAGGGAGGCGGGAAGGAAGAAGGGGTAGTGGGAAGGTCCCACAGGGGGGAGGAAGGCATCAGCGACAGCAGCAGAGTCACTTAGCCTCCTGCCAGCAGACCTGGTGCCAGTGTTTTGTCACAGGGACCCACTGCTGCTAGGCCTTGTCATTAGGCTGTGGCAACGCAGCAGGAAGGATAAACAGTCATTACATCAATTACACCAGGAACCTTGGCCGCACACCGAGCACCTCTCTTTTTGTCTCTGTGTGTCTCCTTCTGTCCTCTGGCCTGCACATTGCCTGCCAACATCATGACTGTACAAAACGCCCCCCCCCCCCCCCCCCCCCCCCCC
>NC_045752.1:8838764-8882161 GCF_008692095.1 Etheostoma spectabile
TCCACCGCTTCAGGGAGAAGGCCAAAAAGAGAGAGCAGTGAAGGTTTCTTAAGCAGCATCTCTAACCCTTATTCAATGTTTTCTATTCACGTGATGGTGAACTAATTGTATTTTAATTTTGTTTGATTAATGTCAAGACGGCAAGCATTAGTTTCCAGCTGTATAATATTTCCAGTGGTGGGAAAACAAATAGATTTTATATCGTTCTGTCTCCATTTAAATTTAGAATCAAAATCTTTTCTGCAATATGTTTCTGCTTTTAGGATTTGGTTGTCATAGGTTAGGGTGGGGGTGTGAACTGTGTCTACTTAAGATGACAAGTAGAGTAAACAGTGCTTGATATATTGATGCTGGTATATTTTGACAACTTCTCTTTGAATTGCCTCAACCATAGTCTTTTGTCTATGTGCCATGGTTTGTCCTTGTGTTCTTTAGTTTGAGAACTTGGGTGGGGTTGGGAACCATTGATGTGGGGCTGTAAACCCCCAAAAACTTGTATGAGATATTGGCTTATACAAATACACTTGACTTGAATAGCAGTTACCCTGCGGTTTAAGGCATTCTTGCTGCCAAACTTGGCCTGGTCTTGGCTGGTCTGGGACATCCTCCTGTCGATGTCTTCATGCCATCCTGGACAAAGAGAGAGGAATAGACAAAGAGAACAACAGCTTGTCAATTAATGAAAACTGTGTGTGTCCACAATACAATACGTTGTATATTAGCCCGTATCCTTTACCCTCAGCAGGCAATGGCTCTCCATTGTTTGGGGCTGCCATGCAGAGCTTCTTGGCCGTGCTAAGGCCTCTGCTGTTGAGGAATACTGGTAGGTGGACGATGTTCCTCATGTAGTCATGTCCGTTGATGTTGGAGTCTCTCAGCACACTGTTGAGGTTTTGGTTGATAGCTTTGATAATAATATGGGGGTCACTGGCAAAGATGGAGATAAAAGGGCCTTTGGAGAAAAGTACCCTCACCTAGAATGAGAAAGGAACCATAAGTTACTGTGTAATAACATCTTTCGCCACCTTTTTTTTTATTCCATGTAGTGTTTTTCAAACTATTAAACCATTTGCACTACTATCTGTAATGAATAAAAAAACAAACTTAACTGATTTGTTTCAGTCATGTGAAAAACTGAGTTTCAGCACAGCGGATTCCTTTGTGGAGTGTCCACTAATGAATGTCAAAACGGGTAGTTTACAATCTAATCAACTGACAACAACATGACAGCTAGAGGCAAGAGTCAGCTGTAGTACCTATACTTACTGACTCCTGTGAGCGCTTACTGTCCGCAGCACATGGGGATGGGGATTTCCACTCTTCTAACTAAAGGGACATTGTCCAAGTGTCATAGAACATTGATTTGTGGTTTATGCATACATGGTTTGTTAACCCCTGGCCACCACCCCCAGCCTTGCCCCACAAGATGCACCATCACATGGTCTGCATCTTTAATGCATGTTATCTGGAAAAGTACACAAACGGAACAAAAAAAAAGACTCAATTTATTTAACCTACAAAAAATGGATTTCAGAGTGTTTGAATCTCTGAACACAAGATGGTTTCAGAGTGACTGGGAGGTGCTTGCAGATGAGAAGATTACATTAGCACACAGGAGGTTGCCATCCCCTCTGGGATTACTCCATCAAATAATAGCATTTGGCTAAAGGAAATTTTATTACAGCAGCTGGGAGGAAGAACCTAAACTTGGAGGCGTGCTGAGGCAGCTGGGAACACCAGGACGGCTGCCCAGTACTGGAGATGTGTGGGATCTGTGTGCACAGGTGAAAGTCCCACAGAAAGTTGAGGCCACATGGCAGCCACTCTACAGCAGTCTGTTTCATGGTTAGAATTTTGCTTGAGTGACAAATGTTAAAAAATGTAATTGCTTTATTTTTATCTTGTTATCAGTTAAGAGGAAGCTCATCGTGTATGTTCCTATGCACAGAAGCATGTGTAAACACACACCGTGTCCAGCATCTGCAGAACTTTGTCCTGCTCACAGGCGTCTAGTCCGTCGATGATGACAGCCATGCGTGTCTGGTTCTGGGTAAAGCCATCAATGGTTTTGGCCATTTTTGACATTAGCTCCACTTCATGCTTCAGAACCTGGTGTGAGACAGGGATAGAAAATGAATGGCTCAAAACAAAGAAAAAGAAAATTGATTGATACGGTACTACAGCTTCATAACTTCATAGGCAAATGGAATGCCCCTTTAGTCATGACAACAGGATGTGCAGATTTGCATTCGTCCTTGATTAGGTACAATAAATAAAGTGTATTAGTCTACCTTCATAAATCCTTCACTCTTGAGTTTATGCAAGTTGTTGGCAGCACTGTGCAGCCGTTTCCTCTGGGAGTTGAGAACGGAGTCGGCCACCTGCCACCAGGTCCTACAGTTGAGAAGTAGGGCAAGGCCCACCACGCTGGCCATGGCTATCAGCACTGCATTTACTGTCAAGTTATCAGGGTCCACCTGGGAATAAAAGCATTGAAACAGATTACTAGGGTGTCCAGTGACCAAATGGTTAGAAGGTATACTGTTTAAACACAATGCCACCGTTTAGTTTTCTCTAACCCACCTTAAAGATGGCCAACAGAGCCATACCAGTGATCAGGCATCCCAGTGTCAAGGAAAACAGCACAAAGGAAGGAACACAACATGTTTTCTTCCACTTCTTACCTGGGGTATGGGAGAAAGTTAGAGGATAATGTGAGAGAGAGAGAGAGAGAACTTAGATTACAAAACTAAGAAAAGCAATATTTTCTATGCATATAAATTACCACAATTTTCACACATATTAAGAGGATTTGAGGACAGATGTAGTATGTAGAGAAAAGACTGCCGAAACCTTTTAATTTCAGCACTAGGTATACTTATACTTTTAAAGTACTATGTTATGCTTAAAGGCAGTATCATGCTTGTACGTCAAATCGTTGGCATTCCCCCGCAGACCCCTCTGCGTTGCTGCGAACCCCTCTCTGATCCCTCCGCTGTAGCTCGACGTGCATCTACAAAAATTTGTAACTTTGCGCCGAGTTGACGCAGAGCGCAAGGACTGTGATTGGTCAACTCGTCCTGTGTGTTGACAGTCGGTGTTTCAAGCAGCCTACTGTGGTGAGTAGCAACATGCTAGTTCACTGACATAAGCTTTGCAAATAAACTCATATACATATACAAACGCATATTTAGGTTACAATGACGGGGTTATCCGCTTGTAAAGGGTCTATATGTCAGTAAATTTTCAAATTATCACTTTGCCAGCAAACAGTACTTTGTGGGAAGTTGTGATAAAGTTGGCTTGCTAACATAATATAAACTGGCTGGCAGACACCTCACAAATAACCTCAGACTTTTTTTCTGGTTTCAGTAAGTAAGATAATTTTTACAAAATCTAAACAAGAAAAGG
Organism: Etheostoma spectabile; assembly: GCF_008692095.1. Lineage (NCBI taxonomy): Eukaryota > Metazoa > Chordata > Actinopteri > Perciformes > Percidae > Etheostoma > Etheostoma spectabile. The sequence continues at coordinate 8,842,176 of NC_045752.1, forward strand.
CCAAAGAAATAAGATTAATATTTTAGTACAACAATCTATGGGGTTTGCCATTCTGAGTGCTGTTTCGGTGGTGAGCGACACAGACACAGGTGAAACCCCCTAGTGTTTTGGCGGTGAAATGAACCGCGATGCAAAGCAACCCTGACGCAGAACTCTGAAAGGGTCACGATGCCGCAGCCATGGTGTGGAGTTGACGCAGAAGCATAAAACAGCCTTAAGAGTATAATTCTTTAAACAGAGGCTATACATTTTTAGCGATGCAAAATTAGATTAAACACCAGTTGTAAGAGACCTTAATGAGGGGACCTGGTTTATTGTGTTGTTGAACAGGAATATATTTCACTTCTTTAAATTCAGCGCACATACATATTTTAATTTGTCAGCCATTAATAGATATAAATGCAAACTCGTAATTGCAAACGTAAGAATTGTATACATCAATTGCAGGTCTGAATGGACTTTGAGTGCTGGTTGAAATGTCATTACATGACTTAGATATAAAGCCAAATATAGCATTGTCACCTTGGTTATCGTCTTTTTTGAAAACCCTGAAGAGCCTGGTGGCCATGAAGCCAAACTCCCTCTCACAGGCATCAGAGAGCGTGGCAATCATCTCAGCCATGGAGGTCTCCCCTCCAACACTGGACAGACGATTATAGTCTGTGAACAGGAACCTGTGTGAAATGTGAAAAACAGAAATGATGCTGTGATTTCCCCAATTACACAGCAAAATGCAGATGGGACTGGGGCTAAAGTATTCATTTTAATAATGTTGTTAACATTGCAATAGATGGAATAGTGAATGGTACTAACCCACCAGTTGAGGTTAAAATAATAAATGTAGATTGAGACTGTAATTGCAAAGTGTTATTTATATTTTTTATCTTGGAACTCAGTAGCATTGACTGTGTGTGTGTGTGTGTGTGTGTGTGTGTGTGTGTGTGTGTGTGTTTCACTGTCACCTGACAGGCAGGGCACGGGTGGTCTGCTCAGGAAGTTCAGGGGGGTTGACAAACATCAGTTTGAGCAGCAGTTCCAAGTAACCGACCTGGCGAGCCAGACGGGTGCTGATGACCCACGCCCAGTTCCAGCTTTCTCTTTCACGTCGACTTCCAAAGTACACCAACACTGGAGAAAGTAGAAAATCCTCATTTCATGATTACAATGGTTAAATTATATTCACAAACACCAGTAAATTATCTCTTAAATATCAATAAAAATGTAAGTTAGGAAGCTCATGTCATCATATTTTATTTATACATGGTTGTATAATGGCAAGCTCTAGTGAGCAAAGCAGTTTCAAAAGCATCATACAGTGAAGGTTAATCTTGTACAAATGAATTAAGCATTATTTTCATAATATTCTAAAAAAATAAATAATTCAGGGGCATTTATCTTTGTGTAAGGATATGTGTAAGCATTTCTGTGTGGAACTCCTTTTGCTGTCACAAAAACACAATACAAAAATATGCCATTATGTAATTCAAACACTTCCCTGTGGAGCAGGTCAAATGAAAACTGAATGTCTTTATAGTCATCAGTTATAGTATCAGTGTTGCTTTTCTAGGTTGTCTCCTCACCAAAAAAGATGTAGAGCAGAGCGAGAAGGGTGAGGGAGACTGCTATTGCTAGCTTGGGATCAACAGTAAAGCCCAGAACCACAGCTACTGAGCCGCAAAGTAGCAAGGTGAGAAAGACCACCAGCCAAGAGAACTGGAACAACGGCTCTATCTGCTGGCCTGCAAAGGTCTTCATCTCATCTGACGGACAAGAGGAAGAAGACAGGATTAGAACAGATTAAAATATAAAACACTTCAGTCAGGATATGAAGCAATATGAAAACAAACCCAGCTATGTTCATAACTTTAAGTTGATACAGAAGGATTGAACTGCAGAAAGGCACTCTCAAAAAAACCAATATTGACAATTCAGAACTTTTCATCTTTGTATGAGATATTTTTAATGCAGTGGGCTTACTTACCCTCCAGTTTCTTAAGAAGGAAAGACTTGCCGCTGCCCCACTGAGCGTACAGTCCAACACAAATTGGTGGCTGCATGGTGGGCTCACTAAGGATGTCTGCTAGAGCACTGCTATACAGGTCATAACCCAACATGTCTCCATCTGACTCAGAGGGGGAGAGGTGCTCTGAGAGAGAGAGAGAGAGAGAGAGAGAGAGAGAGAGAGAGAGAGAGAGAGAGAGAGAGAGAGAGAGAGAGAGAGAGAGAGAGAGAGAGAAAAGGTTAAACAGTGCAGAGGAAGATAAGAGAAGACAAAGTATAGCAGTTTTCAGGATAGTTTGTGATTTCAGAACAAACAAAGCAATTAGCTTGTTTTGGTATACACTTTTTTCTGAATTAAATGGAAACAAATGGGTCATACTGGCTCCAAATATCTGTGTGAGGATGCTTTTCTGGTGGGTACAGTCAATGTTGTATGGTGTCTCTCCAGCTTTGTTTGGGCGGTAGAGCAGGCGGCCATCTTTAGGGTTCCTCAGCAGCAGCTCAGCCAACTTTCGACTTCGCCCTCGAATGGCAATGTGGAGCGGCGTGTCTCCTTTCTTAAGAAAGAGTAACACTGAATTGACTGAAAAGTAACTTACTGACTGGAAAACTGTTTAAAAATTGAAACCTCCGGTTTACTAAACAAAATAATGCTATAACAGTAATGTTATTACAAGATTTATATGTACAAGTGTGTGTGTAATGTGTAAGTGTGTTTTTAATTTTTTTTAAAGTACCTTCTCCACTGCAGACACCTTGGCTCCTTTATCCAGCAGGAGTTCCACTATCTCTATGTTCCTCATTTTTGTTGCTTTGATTAGTGGGGTCTCACCCTCCTAAAACACAAAGATACACAACATTACATCACACAATATACACAATATACATTCTGGATTTTATTTTGAACAAAACATGTTGGACCTTTACATTGTCAATTAATCAGTACACAAGTGAAAAAAATACCACTGCAAACACAGTCTTTTAGAATTAAAGAAAGCCTAGGGTAGGCCGTTATGGCAATATTCAGCTGTCTGCATTTTTGGTCGACAGCATTTCTATAGATATTTTAGAAACAGCAGATTCATGTTCTTGATAACAATGTTCTTATTAAATACAGTGAATGGAAATATTTAAAAGTTTTACATTTCACACTTAGTATATAAGACATCAGGAGAAATAAAGAAATGTGCTTTTGAACTCACAGACAAGAAATGTCATGGATAAGAGAGAGTGCATTTTACTGATTTACTAAAGAGTGTGCCATACCTTAGTGCAGCTCTCGGTGTCAGGGTTACACTGCAGGATGTCTCTCACCATGGTAGCGTTACCTTTCTCCACTGCCCAGTAGAGGGCAGTCTTTCCATCCTGATGCGGAAAGGACAAGGAAAATACTAGCTCGCAAAATAAACAGTCAAAAATACAAAAAGTAACGTGGACAGGTGGGCATAACCGAGAATGCAGAGAATGTATTTTGTATTGTGAATAGTAAATGTATTGTAACATATGTGTAACAGACGCAGTGTTGTTGAGTATGTTTGTGTAATCCTATGGATTAAAGTTCACTTAACCAAGAAATAACAGAACTAAACAGTATTGAGTAGCAGTGTGACATAACACGTAGAGAACAGAAGAAGGCCCCATGCATGTTTTTAAATATCAATAAGGCAGTGAAGACAGTGGGAGAGGAGTTCCTACCTGGCCTCTGACGTCAATATCAGCATATTTGTTTAGCAGAGCTCGGACTATCTCCACATGACCTCCTCTCACTGCTCCAATCAGCATTGTCTCCCCGCTCTGACAGTGAAAGAGAGAAGGAAAGGAAAAACAGACGGATGAATTGCATTATATTCACATTGTAATTCATAACAACTACTCTTCTACATCTTCGCCCAGCAAGCTTGTAAGGCTGCTGTAGGGAGGCCTCACCCTGTCTAGAATATTGACATAGGTGCCGGCATCCAGCAGGTCTTGTACGATCTCGGTGTGGCCCTCCTTGGCAGCAATGGCCAGGGCTGTGTTGCCATCCTTGTCCGTCATGTTGACATTTGGGTTTCTCTTCAGGAGTTCCTTTACAACATCGGTGTAGCCACCTTTTACTCCCACAATCAGAGCAGTCATTGAGTTCTGACAAGACACAGAAACAAGGAAATTAAATTTACATATTTCAGGGTCCATCCAACCCAAACCATTTCTCTCTGCTTAACTAGCTGTTAGAACTTTAGTTGGTGTATAATATGACATATGTTCAATAATGTATGGGTGAAGTTTAACAAATTGTATTTCCCAAATGTTATCCGTTTATTTCAGCAACTCGGGGAGACACTACAGGCTTAATTTATCATTGCTATATTGTATAAAAAACCCGCTAACTCATATATTTGTCCAGGCACTAGAGTCTCTAAATCACACATTAATGAATTGCTCTGCAACATTAGCTACCATAGTTGCATCTGATTATTGATGCTACATATCAAACAATCACATCGTTCAATTTGTGACAGCAGAGATGCAACATGGCTCAAAGGAGCACAGATGTCCTGCGTCATAGATGCAATCAATTATTTATTATTGCAGTTTACTAATGAGTTTGTGGCGCTTGGGAGCATTAAATCTTGATTGTGTGAAAAAAATGCTGGCGAGAACAGGCTGCTTTGTGTGTCATGGCACCCACGATGAACCCAAAACAAAATTATACTTGCTCAGCTGCTAAGATACCCATTCAGACTACAAATCATATATAAACATTGTTTAGGGAACACTGCCAAATAGAATACTACGCCAAACATACAGATAGCATGGTAATGTGAGTATCAGCACTCAAAAACTAAAATAACAATTTTAAATTTTTTCCAGACTTTTAAAGAATTTCAAAACTATCCATACATATCTAAGCAACCTGATAATAAAAACTGCCATCATAATCTAGATTATTGTGTAGATACTGTGATCAAACTTATTACTCAACAATATTTATATTATTTGATTCATCAGAAATATCATAATATACATAATGTAAAGTATAGTGTTGTACACAATGTACGTGAATTTAAATTGATCAATAGGTTCATATTTTAGAATTGTGTAAACTACAATTATAAACAGCAATTCTACTTACGCTACTAGTGTTGGATATCTATTGAATGATACTGACGTATGGTCTACAACCATTCCCACGTCATCTCCAGTCTGCTTACCGCTCCTTCTTGGTCCACATCAGCTCCATTGGCCAGAAGGTGCATCACACAGTCATAGTGGCCCTTCCTGGCTGCCCAGATTAAAGGAGTGGTACCATACTGTAAAGAAAAGAAGACAATATGATACAGTAGAATGCATAAGACATGAGTGGCAAGATACTATTTAGTCAACAACCCAGGGACTTCAGAATAATCATGAAGGAATAACAAATAAAAGGAAGAGGGTCGTGGGGATCTGGAAGCTGAATCTTTTTAGCTCATACCACTAAATGCATCTTCTGTGTGATCAAAAACAAGTTAATGATGAACATCTGTCAGTATGTAACTACCTTGTCGGAGCAGTTGACCTTGGCGCCGTGCTGCAGCAGGAGATGGACAATCTCTGCGTGGCCTCGACCTGCCGCCCAGATAATGGGGTAGACGCTGTACTGTTGGGCCAGAGGAAAGCGGTGAAGTCATGCTGACAGTAACTAATGATCAGTGTCAGGCCTGCGTTCATACTAACGCTTTAAGTCACTTTACATGACTGAAACAGCAGGTGATGGGTGAGGAATCTCACTGTGCAGGTGAAGAGCAGCCTTGTAGTTGTGTTCACATTTTTGTTACTGTAAAGTTATGTGTACTGACATTTACAACTTTATCAGTTTTTAACTTTTTTTTTCCATGTACTGTAGACATACTTGTTATCTTTATGCTGATATAACAGAAAAACAGATCCAAATGATGCTATTGTTATGGGGGAACTACAAAAATACAGTCTCAGTACCTGACCAGTGATGTTGGGGTTAGCTTCTTTTTCCAAGAGCAGCTGGACCACATCTGTACAACCTTTATAGGCTGCCCACATGAGAGCAGTCCAACCTCCCTGAGTAGGACACATACACAGAACACAGTGAAGTTGGAGAAAATATAATTTGTTTCTGACTACAAAACACCTCTACATATAGAATGTATACTGTGTATGTAATATTCTGTATATTAGATAAAAATGTTTTATTTTTTAATGAGGTGTAAGGGTAACAACAGTATTTAATTCAAGAAACAAATTAAAGCAGATTTTGTGGTAGGAAAATGTGCTATTTACAGTTGGCGTGACACATTTTCCAGTGAGTGAACAGTATCACACATTGTGGTTTATTATAATCCCACTGTGATGACTGGCTGTGATCTGTCCTCTGCAGCTTAGACACGCCTTGCACGACAATGAGTCAGGTGATGTCCTGACTCACAGAGACAGAGTCACAGAGACCAAGGATGTAAAATCCACTCTAAATGTCTCATCACACATGATAGAATAGGGGAGTTCATAAAAAAGTGTCATCTTTGAGTGCCAATATAGGAAATTAAATACACCACTTACACTACCTACTGATGGTTAGGATTACATTGTTTTGCATTTCTGGCTGCTGAAAATGCACATTACCTCTTGTGCTGGGACATCTACCTGTGCATCACAAATATTACCAAACATGCTCAGCCCCATTAATAAATATGTGTATCTCATCTGCATGTTGCCTATAGTGTGCGCATTAATACACAGAATAGCTGCTACAGCAAGCCTGCAGACTGTCTGCCTCTGAAAGCTCTAGATCCTATAGTCAAGAATCTTCAGTGTTTCTCAAATGGGAGAACGCATGACCCTGGGGGGTACTTTGGAGTACTGCAAGTGGTACGTAATCTTTTTGCAAAATGCTCATTTATAAATATGTCATGCATAATTCCTAAAATAATTATACTATAATAATGAAAGAATTAAGTGATGGATTCTATACATCTGAAATGTAGCATTTAAATGTTTTTCAGTTTAGTAAATCTATCACTGCCAAGGCTGAATTGTTCCTCTTTATATACAGTAGATGTAAACATGTTTTGTGCTTGTCCGGGGGAACTTGGCTTAAAAACACAATTTAAAGGGGGTACATTATTGAAAAAAGACTTGAGAACCCCTGGTCTAGATCAATGGAAAGACATTGCTAGGATAAGCCTGACAAGCCAGAACCTAGTTCTGCCCAAGACGATTGTGATTAGTTTAAAGAAATGCAAACAACCCAAAGCGGTTTGTCCTTCCATCACAGAATGTAATTCCGGTGTAGCCAGATTTTACTCCACAGCGCTGTGGAGATACAGTAGGTCTGGCAATGCTAGACTATGATCCCAAGGCTAAATCATATCACGGCCCAATGCAGAGACAACCAGAGCTCAGCAAATGGTATTACTAGTGGAGAGGAGCCATCACACAAGTAATTTCATCTTATGTCCATTTCAAAGCTAATGGATCATCCTGTTCAAGAAGCACTGACATCATTACATTTTACAGAAACCACTAATGCACACACTATCAAGACATTATTATTTTTTGAATTGTATAGAGGCTATCAAATATTTTTCCCTTAAACATACATTGTCAAATCATTTTGGCACTGAGGATACATTAAGCCTTAGTCTTGCTCAACCCTACACAACGTTCTTGGCATTTTAGTCAGAACTTTGGATAGTACATAGTATAGACATAGAGGAAACAAGGAGAGACAAATGAGGCAACAAAGGTATCTAAAATCAAACCAAGGATGCTGCGATTACATAACATGCATCTCACCCACTTGGCCAACAGGATGGCCGACAATATTTTTTTACACCACAATTATCAAACCTAATTCACTTTTCTTTTTTACTATTTTTTTTACTTAATATTGATACAACCATATGGCCTTTCCTTACAACACAATGTCATTAATATTATTATACAGTATGCCATTTTAGAGACTGGCAGCTTAGGATTTTGTTTTTCATATTTAAAACAATAAGAATTGGCAGACAGCATAATACAGCAGATTTTAAATGAAATTATTTTAATTGAACATTCTAGTCAATCTCTATGTTCTCACCATGTCCCGATGTTCCAGGTTAGCCTTGTTCTCCAGCAGTTCCCTCACCACCTCGATGTGGCCCTCCTTGGCTGCTGAGATCAACGCTGTCCAGCAGTCCTGCACACACAGACAACTTGTTACTGTGGGAATTCCCATCACTCTCCAAATCCAGTTGGACAAACGTCTGTCCAAGCTCTACTGGGGACAGACCGGGAATGCTCAAAGCACTGTACCTACCAGCTGGTCATACCAGGTGCTCATGGGAACACGGTGTCGCATTGAAAGACAGGAGTGTCAGAGAGTGTGAAAGACAAGTGCAACTATAGTATGTGATGCTTCTCCTTTATCTTCTGCGTTAGTGGGAGAGTGAGCACAAGCTTGAGTGTTCCATATGTAATAGCAGGTTACATGGACAGGAGATGTTAATGAGAAGTATGGTGCGAGCATGCATGAGTGTGCCTAAGTGGGAGGGTATATGCATGCGTGAGTGTGTGCGTGTGTGGGGGGGCTGGCTTCTGAAGGCACAGGGTGTTGGCCAGCAAGTGGATCCTGTCATTTAGTCAAAAGAGGGAAGGTAAAAGTATGTAATAAGTTGTCATTATGGCTCAGGATTGCTCATAATAGCTGTGGACTAAGCCTGAGTGTGGTGAGTTCAGCAAAGATGAAACAACAAGGCCACTAGTTCAGCTATGTCTTCTTTGTCAAGAGGATAATGTGGTTAAAATGACCGCATTGTTTTTCACCTGTGCCTGGACTCTCATTGTTTAATAAAACACCACATGGGCCCGTGTGTGAGGGTATGACGTGGGTGCATGCTTACAATATCATCCAAGTTAACGTTGGCTCCTCTCTGAATGAGCTCTTGGACTATTTCCAGATTGCCCTGCTCTGCCGCCACCATCAGGGGAGTCTGTCCATTCTGAAAAAAAGACACAGCAGAGGTACTAAAACTGTGATAAAGATTTTAACACACCAAAAAGCCAATTAATTACACTGTTTTACCTGTAACCCTGTGAGAACTAATTAGGAAAAAAATGACATGGGTACTTAGTGCCTACAAAAGATATTTATCAGCCATATAAGTCTTCATATTTCATCCTTTTACAACATTAAATAAATGGGGTTTTATGTTTATTTATATTGATCAACAGAAAAAGAGCCTTAAAGTGAAATCGGGGGGGGGGGGGGGGGGGGGGGGGGACTTGAATGCTTTTATAGGCACTATATCTCATACTTAGCCGAATTAAAAGAAAATACTTCTACCTAATAACCCTTCACAAGCCAAACACAATAACAGGCACTATGTCTTCTCTTTGCAAAACAGCTTCACAATCAGTTTTAGTAGGTAGTATCCCTTTTATCACATCACACTTGACACATGATCTCAAAGAGCCTCATCTTACTTCATACTGCTCCCCAAAATAAACAACGTGAGCAAACTGGACGATTGTTGTGATATAGCTGACTTACATCACTCCTGCTGTCTACATCTCTGAATTTGTCCAAATGTGCTTTGATGGCAGCCAGGTTCTCCTCCTCCACGTAGCTGAACAGACTCTGGATGGCCAGAGAGGTCATCTTCAGGGAGGTGGTGGTATCCATGGCTGACTGCTAACCACCTGTACACCACTGTAGAGCGAGAGAAAAGCAGATTAGTATTCACAGAAAGCTTAAGATACTAATGGTATCTATCTGGCCAGCACAGCTAAATGTACACCACTAGAAAGAGAGGAGCAGAGACGTTGAAGCCAGGAAGAGGGTGTGGTGCTTCACCTTTGAAGTGATGCAAGGCAATAAACAAGTACAGTCTAAACCCAGCTAACACGCACAAACTCACCCATAGAAACAAAAAAACAGGCTGCATTTTTTTGCTATAAACATCACAACATACAATCAGAAAAGAGAGTCATATTTAAAAAAAAATCAAAAACATGGAAATTATATACTTTATATAAATAGATTTATTGAACAAATTATCACAAAGAATCATCACTTTGGTTTGCCTTTGTGTGATCATGGCTTGTATGCATATTGCATGTATAGATAGGGAAGTTTGGGGTCCCCTGCTGGAGCTGTCCCCCCCGCGACCTGATACTGGATAAGCGGACAAAGATAAAGATGAATGATGAAGATTTTAAAAATAAAAGCAGATTGTCAGAAAAATAATGTTGTTCTGTATCAGCGTTGACTGTCATGTCAAGAACATACACTTCCACAAATTAAGTGCACTGCCACAAACAACATGTAGGACACAGTTATATGTGTCTGTTTCAAACAGAATGTGGTTACAATAGGGCAATCATTGCACTGAACATGCTCATTATACAAGAGCTGAAAGGGGCACTTGGGTCAGTTTAGTTAAGTTTGCCTGCTCATGCTGAAAACTTGAACTGAATTTTTTTCTGCTCAGTAATGTAGCCAGAGTGATCACAATGCTCCGCTCAAGAAAGTCCACTAAGTCATCAAATACCACTGAAGAAAAACAATAGTCTTTGATTCTTTGATGGAATGATAATGTGGACAATTGGTGCACTCAATTGTGCTCCAATTATATCTAGACTGACCTCAGATCTACCTTCCTCCACTGCCTTAAATTGGACTTTGTGGAACTTGTGTACACTGAACAAAAGAAGTGCCGTTTTATTAAGTGCCTGAAAGTACAATAGGTGCACACAATTTCACTGAAACTGCAGAAAATTGAGGCTATAACGACTGCATGGATGGGAAAATAGCAGTAAGATGCAGTTAGGCAAATGTCTGTATCTAATATATCAATGCAGACAGCCCAGTTTGGAGAGATTATCTATTAGGCTCCACTATTCTAAAGAACTATTTAAACCAGACATAGACTAGCTATTAGTTCCTCAAATAATGGAGTCATTTTCAGCCATTTTACCCTGGAGTTCAACAGTAGTACTCACACATGACATTTCTATAATTATTGGGCACTGACTAGATCTCCTCTCCTCTAGTATACTGTAAAACATCAAAACTTCACAGACATTACATGTATCATTTCACATGACAAAAGAATCCCCCCTAGTAGGGATTGAGCCAATCAATGAAAAACTCATTAATGATTCATCAAGTTGGGCTCTTCCATCATGGTCAGGCTCACTTCCTGGCAGAGCAACACATAATTAATCAGTTGCATTTATTGCTTTCAAATGATTTGCAAGTTGCCTTGGCAATGGGATTTTAAAAACTAGCAATGTTCTGCTCTATTTCAACATAATCTGTGAGACAAGCAGCTCAGGCTAAGGTCAATAAACGCTTAAATGTCACATGTCGGCTGGGTTGTCAGGACAAAGGCCCAAAACACTCAGTTCAGTCAAATTTAGAGCAGCCAAACAATGAATAACTTCATATTCTTGTTTTTTCTTTCTTTAAAGTCTGACCCTCTTTCTTCAGTCAGGGATAACCTGACAACTGTTCTCCCGTATCAGACACTAACGGGGAAAAAATCCTTTGTTGTTACAATGGAGGGAAATATGAGCCTGTTGACACACCCTCTTCAGCTCCTTGTCTCTCAATGGGTACAATGAGTAGACGATAAAACCACACAAGAACCAATCAGCAAACATTTAGCTCGCTCTCTGTTGAGTAATGATCAGGTGGGAGCTCAGACACATTCATTTAAAAAAAACACACTGGCAGAGACACCAATAAAAACAGTGAAAGCTATTAAAACAAATGAATTAAAGCTGCTAAAAAGAGACACTAAAAAAGGTGAACAGAAGAGCTCCTTACCTTGGTGCAGGGTTAAGCTTATATTTAATTTTGCTATTACCAATCTCTATCCCTTGTTCCCTCGCACACAGTATCAACAAGCACTGCCAGGCTCACAGTCAGCATCCCCCCTTCACTCAAGGCTGAATATTAGATGAGGGGGCTGGCCTACGCCCATCTCTTCCCAACACAATAGCCACACGCGACCAGTTTTCCTTTCATTATATGCACTGGCTCAGCACCAAATTATACAGATAAAAGGGGAGTGACAATTAAGACATTGGCTTAATATGTGTAATTTTGTCCAACGAGTAGGCTAACACAATAAAGTAACAATTTGTTTGATATCAATGGGAACTGGGAATTTCAGCTCCATTGAGAAAGGTATTAGCATACATTTACAAGAAGAAATTAGAAGGCACACAAGAAGGCATTTTAAATTTAGAACTTTGTTGTAAAGGGGAAACATTGACCAAAAAGGTTTTCCCGCCTTCACAAAACTGTAAACTCAAGAACACAAATGTAGGGCAACTAAAATCCCAGATGATATCTTATCTGGTTTTACTACAATACTCATCTATCTACTTGCAGGTCATGTACTGTATATGGTCCAGTACATAAAAACACAGACCACTTGATATCATCATGAAATTCATAAAACTCCTTGTGGGCTGTGCTGTTGTCTGAACACACAAACATGAACTTGCCAGTTGCTAACACTGGATAGGATCTCTAAATTTAACCAGTCAGCTCTTCATGGCTTGTCATGTTGGTATGAAACTGCTGAGGAGTCAGTTCCCTGCCACATACCAGGGCCTGTTCCAAGAAACAGGTTTACTGCGTTGTGTCGCAAACTTCAAAAACCTGCACCTGCACCCGGTCTTTCTACATCAGCCTATGGCCAAGAGTTCAGGCGGTTCTGAGTTTTACTCTAAAAGGGTTATGCATTCTTGTCACAGGAGCTGCTAGAGAGAAACTAAAGGTCGAACTAACAGTCAACTACCTTTTCAACATAGTGGTGATAAACATTATGTTGTGTATGCTGCATGCTTTCTGCCTGCACCTGCAAGTTCACAACAGGTATGGCGGATGACCCGCTCTGACAGCCCGTCTTCGTGTTGTCAACAAAAATAAACATCTGGATGACGCGCGTTCACACACACACACACACAAACACACACACAAACACACACACACACACAAACACACACACACACACACACACAGAAAACATCACGAGTGGCAACAAATGTGAGTTAATAAAGAAAGTAATCTAATAATATACTTTTCTGTCTCTGGTCTTTAATGGAGGGGTTTTAACAAGGAAGTTACAAGCAGACTGACTTCCCGTTACTATCACTAGGAAGCTAGCCAAACTCCCAACGGCTAACAGGCTAACATTAGCTCAGAGTGGCTAACTCTCCGACAGGTACGAACTTTTATCGCCTCCGAAAGGAAAACAAAGCACAGTGCACATCCTGAAGTACTCTTACCAAGGCTGGGCTGCTCTGAAACCGTTTGAAGTTTGTTCCCGTACGGAGAATATAGTCAGAAATACCTTTTATTCATGTTTTTGTGGCTTCTTTGCGTCTGTTTAACAGAGCGTCTAGCTACAGTAAAGTCAATAGCTCCACCTACTAGCTACTAGCCCTGGTTACAGTGGCGTCACATGTGGCAAAGCCTCCCATCTGACATCTGATCTTTTACTGCACATTTAAAATGTTCTGTCAGTGCCAATTGTAATGGAGAATATTGTATTTTTTTCTATTTTTGCAGATTTCTATTTTAAAAACCTATAATGAGCATATAAAATATGATTTGCTTTCCAGTACATGAAATAGTGTGTGAAATAGTTAAAATGTGCTGCAGCTCGGCCTGCCACAACAGTAAAATGCTGCTTGCACATGAATCAGTGACAATAATCAAATAATAATCCTATAAACATATAGGGGGGAACGTTTTTGCACAATCCATACTTTTTATAGGCCTACTTCGAGTAAATTTAGCTGATAACTCCTCTGCTCTCTATTGGTTAGTAAGTTCTGATTAACACGCAAGCCTCTACTGTATTTACTATTATTTGCTTGCGTGTATTAAAATAGATGAGGGACCTAAAGATTGTCATTGTATTACAATATTCTCTGCTTATCAAGGTAGGGCATAAGCAAAAAAGGTTTTTACAATGTGGATCCCCATTTTTGGGGATTTTCCCTTTGTTGCATGTGCATAACCTGGATCAAATGCTAACATTTTCAAATCAGTGTTACGCCTAGTAGTAATCTCCATTACTGGACAAAAACAATTAGACATACAGTATATATTTTCAAACATCAGTTTTAGTGTTTAAAAATAATTTCTCTTTATTTTGCCACATGAATCAGAATTTTATTGTACTGTTATACAAATCTCTCAATAAATTTCCTTCTGACAGAAAAATAACCGTTATGTTACACAGGCGCACACACATACTACATGGACACACACGCACACGCGCGCGCACACACACACACGCGCAGACACACACACACGCGCACACGCACACGCCATTCATGAATTTGGCACTTTGGACATGTGGAGCCGTTTTGCATTGATCTGCTGGTTTGGGTGGCCATGCAGTGCAATAATCGCTATGTTTGTAGAATGACATCTCTTTCCCTTAGGTGGGCCACACTCGCCTACACAGGGCCCAGGCTACAAATATATATAGACCATATCAACATGTACAGATCACATGAATACTCATACACACACAGTTATGGCAGGAATATGCAAATGTTAGAAAATCTTAAAAAGAAAAAAGAAGAAAAAAAAAGCTCACCTCTGCTGCTTTGTTATTATTTTACCTAACACAAATGCACCAAACCAACTCAAATTACTGACAATTAGAAGAAAAAGTACGACTTCAAAGTGTTCATGATATTGTGGGCTTGAAATTCCCAGACTATTTCCTGCTCTAATAGATACGTAAAAATGTGACTTTTGACTGTCTAAACAACAGTGAGGTTACCTTTCAGGTTACAACATTTCTTTGACCAAGTCCTTAAACATGTCTAATGTTACATACTTTTATCACAGGGGTGGCTTTTTGAACTGCTGCATGTTATAAAGAGTGAACTGGATGATTTGAAAGGCTAAAAGGTGCACTATGAGTTACTGCATGGTTTCAGGGTCTCAAATCATAGGCATACACCTTGATTCGCTAGCTGCCTGCCCCCTGAATACACTGTGAAAAAGCCCGGCCTCAGGAGACAACACGGGTCGTAAATGTCAAACACTAGGGGCACAGCCTGTGCACCAAAATACAACAAACCTGTTCAAGCCAATCACCGACAAGACGGCTGGGACAGGGGGTGGAGGTTGGTGACAGTTTGTCAGTTGGGCATGACAGTTACGGAAACTTGGAATGTCAACAGAAGTGACATCATGCAGCCACTCATAGTGCACCTTTAAGATGCAAACCAGAACAACATGAGGGACCAGTGTCTCCTTCAACTTACAGTAAATGCACCTTGAAACATCTCCTATTCTAAAATAAGTCCACACAATATGAAATAAGACCATTTACCACAACAGCTGGTCTATGCCTGTGAATTTTCTACGTTATTATGTCACATACATAAATAACCAAATCAGATTTCCTTGCTGACAAATGCTAATTGTACACTTACATAGTTTGCAGCTTGAACACAATATGTGCTTATTTGCACTGTACAACAATTTTTTTTAACATTTTGATTGGCTTGTAATAATTATGGCTAAAGAATCTTCTGACAGTCAAATCAAGTCTTCAGGGACTGTGATAATCTGACTAGATGTACATTATTTGTAGGATTTAAGAATTAATTAAACTGTACGAGTGTTCAACTTTGATGGCAACAATCCACTGGGCTTTCCCAAATTGTACAACTTCATTACTTAGGACTTGTATTAATTAAATAGTATTGGATACTTGTATTACAGAGGCAAAACATTTAAACACAGAGAAACCTGTTGTGTAAAAAACAGGGTAAAACAGGGTAAATTAACTCCCTTTAAACACACACATTTATCTGATGAGTCATGTTTGTCAAAAAAAGCAGCAGATATGAAAAATATTAAAATAAAAAGAAATCTATTTAGTAACACTTGAGTGCCTCTTTTAGACTTTCCACAGCTGGAGACGGACGAGATCTGAATTTGGGACTCTTTATGTTGGTGAATTCATCCCAGGAAAAAACAAAATCATATGAATGAATTTGAAATAGTGTTTTCAAGAACATCTAAATACAAAACATGTACAATGTGAATTCTTCTTAAAAAAGACATAGAAATCAAACAATGTTCTGAGGATCCTAAGGCCTGTTTGAAATTGGCAGCTGATGATAAAGGTTAAGTTTCTTTTACATGAACACATTTTCCATTTCCACCTAACAGAGGTTTGTAACCAGAGAATGACAAAAACCCTCCACATACTGCACTTCTAATCTGTTTGTTTATAGCCTGGCACCACAATTGTGAAACTACATTTAGGTTCTTGCAGCGTGCCACCCAACTGTTATTTCACTAGCTGAGTACATAGAGGGTTTAAGGCAGCATTGAAGTCTTCATTTCCACTAATGTAATGTAAAGTAACCACTATTATCTCATAAGTTTACCCCGTGGCCATTGTTACATCCTGGTCTCTTATCCATGTCAAAAACTGTGATTGCTGTCATCCTTGCTACTGGTGAGGTTTTGACAGAAAATTGATTTTGTTGTCTGTCTGTTAGGATTCTCAGAGCGTCCGATATTTGGTTCTTTGTCAGGTAAAACAGACTCGCCACACTCCAGCTCTCAGTGGTTTCTAGTTTGTCTCAGTGTTTCTGCTGCCGAAGGGAGTGTGCGTCGCTGTCCCAATCCTCATGTGGTTTCATTTTTCTTGTTGCAGTTGCTGTCTGTGCTGTTGTTGTGGTCTGTCTGGTTGTCCTGTAAGCTGTCCTTCTGTGTGCCGTCCTGTTGCTCTTTGGCCTGCCGGCGTCTCGATTTGACAGGTAGGGCCAGTACCACCAAGAGGCAGAGGAGATGTAAGCAATAGTACCAGGACCTGCAGAGACATCCCAATTTATCTCAACACAGTTTATAATAAGTAGTAGTTGGAGAATAAAACCAGGCTAAAAACTAGTTAAAAAACTAGGGATGGCAATGTTGGTCAGTTGGTCCATTGCTTTGGTCCAAACTAAAATAGCTTAACTGTTGAATGAATTGTGCAGACATTCATGCTCCGCAGAGGATAAATCCTAATGACTTTCCCTCTAGTAGCACCATGAGGTTGTGTTTAGTGCTAATTGGCAAATGCTAGCATCGTAACACGCTAGACTACAAATGGTGATCATGTTAAACATTACACTTGCTAAACATCTGCATTTTAGCATGGCCATTGTAAGCATGTGGATCTTAGTATAAGCGCTGCACCTAAATACAACTTCATATGAGGAGAACATTTTTTTTATTTCAGGTTAAGTTACAAAAATCTTTTAACCTAAATAGCTCATATTTGCTGACACAGGATTGAGACAATACAGCTCTGTGTCAAATTACCTTAAATATGGAAAGATCTACCTTATCATTTAATGAGTCTGTTCATACGGTCTGTCTAGCAGCCAGGTGTGGATTTAACAGCAGTTCTCATCTGAATGATGCTGAGCATTAGTGGGCCTTTATTTCATGGCAGTGGCCGAGCAATGCTAAGGCTGCTCATTTTAATTCCCTTACATCAATCCTCTCCTAACTTCGCTCATTAAGCTGTCTTGTTACAGCCTGAAAAGAGGGAACATGGCTAATGAAAGTGAAGTGTTTCTACACTGTGGCCAGTAAATTCATTTACATGCTTAATATAACAATCATTTTACACACAACAGCAGGGTACACAACTCACTCTACTAATTACTTCACCGAAAAACAGAGTCTGTAGCATTCTCTAATGAACTCAGAATTTTTTTGTTTAACAGACTTCAGAGTGACAATGATACAGCTCAAAGCAATGCTTTTTCAATGACAACACGCTATTCAGTCAAACACACAAACCTGTAGAATTTGAGTGAGGGTCCCACAGCGAGTAGGACAAATGGCGCCACTGTGTAGCTGATGGCGACCTGAGTCCATGCCCACGTGATGACATGATAGATGCGCGTATATGAGTCTGAGACCAGAAAGTATGGTCTGATGTTGTGCCTTACCTGGAAGAGTGAAAAACATCCCGTGAGTTGAACATGCCAACATCATTTTCAGGTGAATGAATCTATCAACTTTAAATTGCACCGCTCATTTCACTGTACACTAGACTAGACTCAAATTAAACTAATTGACCTAGTTCCTGAAAAATTTCAGGAGCAGGCATTACTGCCTAGTTCTGCTTGTAATTTGCTCCTCCTTCTCTTTTTTTCCCCCCCTCTCGCCTATTTTTCCATCTCATAACTCTTTTGAGAAATCTATCTCTGATCATGTCTGTGTGGGCAGTGGACAGTAGTTTTATAGACTAACTGGGTCAGTGCTCTCCTTGTCCTCCTTTATACAAAGAAGAAGAAAGTCCCTGCAGGATCTTACCTGCACAACTAATTTACTGTGCATGCGTTTCAGTCAATCAACCCTTCCTAAGTCCATTATTCAGAATCACAATGTGAGTTTCCATTGTAGCACCACTCCACATACTGTACGTCTCTACATAAATATCCTCGTCTCCCTCTTTCACAAGACTAGACAGATTAGTGGTATTGGCCTCACATTTGTACATGAGGTATAAATGTCATACTACTTTATCATTATCCCCTTACTCTCCATAAGGATTTTGTTGTGTGTAAGTGGTTCTGCTACGTAGCAGTGGTATATCCAAACGACTGTAGGAACTCAAACTCAATATCGTGATTCATAAGCTGCAAGAGCCTAACGTTCATGATGTAATTAATGATTCTTAACTATTTGGCTGAATCTGACTAGGAAAAACTTCAACAATAGGTGGTCTTTAGACAGATCTAGTGTGTGAACTCACTGCACGTGCGGCCATGGTCATGGCGATGCCAGTGAGAAAAGTCAGGTAGTAGCCAGGGTACACCCCGTGCCACATGGCTGACAGCAGGAAGGTGGCAGCCATGGGGTTGATGTGACAGCGCTCATAGCACACCCTGTGGAAAAGATTGACATGACACACATCCAGTGTTTTGTCAAAACAACAATAAATAAATAAAAAAACACCGGCCATATGGAGAAAAATAATACAAAAACAGGATGGTTAAATGTCAAAACAGAATCCTTTGTGTATGCATTTTATGATGAAACCTGTAAACATTTGCAAAATCATGTGGCATTTCTGCAATCAAACCATTCAAATTTTGGCTTCAGTCAAGTATGATTAAAAATCTAAAAATCTTCAGCAACAGTCTACAGACTGAGAAAGGTTCAGTATTACAATCGGAATGCTTTTACCTTTTGAGCCAGAGAGCTGTCTGGATATTCCAGTTGTCTAGGAACATCTTGAAACTGGTGGCAAACTGAAATTGGACCCAAAATAATATACTTTAGGCTTTAGTTAAAAATTAAATTTATGTGGATAGAATAATAAGTCTCATAAAGAAAGCCTAACCTCAATGTCCAGAATTCTGAGATTTGATATCAGGTCCCACCGTGGGGAGCCATCTTTGTTGTAACCATTGAAGCCAAATCCAGCAGCGTTGTTGATAGCATCGGCTGCAGTAGAAAGGTACATATGTTTCCACAAATATTTGAGTACCACATAGCAACAGTAAATGATGACAACAACTCCATATCCTTCTAATACATTAGTTTGTGAAGCAATGACAGAAAGAGACAAAGAGCTCTGGCATTGCATGCATTTTGTCATTGGTAATGATGAAGAGCTGCAGTTTTCCATTCAGCACTAGATGGCACTGTTGCGTCAAGTAACAATGAGTTGGGAATTTTGCACTTCAACATATTGTGCAGACTCCTTCAAAAATAACCAAGTTCTCTGAACCAAGAACAGCTCAGTGATTTTATACCACTTAAATAAGCAGTAGCATTCATTGAAAAAAATCAAAGCAGCAGCAAATCACAGACACACTGCCAGTCTGATTAAGACTGATTAACAATTAACAATAGAATAAAATTTTAAAAATATACTGTATGTATATTTTGGATTTAATATTTAATGGGTGGGAAGAAATGTATACTCCAGTAAGAAACTCACCAAGTGTCCAGACAAAGTAGTACTTTGGCCTCAGAGCTAGCATTGCCAGATAAAGGTAGATGACCTGAAGGTGGAAGGGTGTGGAGCTGACAAAGTCATCGTCTATGGAGTGCTCCACTGGGAGCAGCTGGCACAGTGACAGATAGATAGCCAGCGAGATGGCACATGTACACAGCTTGGCGATGACGTCATTCTGGGTGGTGAAACAGAATAGACAATTAAGTTGATTCGAAGTTAACTCAAGTCAATGAGTGTTTCATATTCAGCAACGTCTGTGTTCCACTCTGTTCTTGGAGTGTAATTAAAATGTTAATGCATTATGAAGTAAGAAAACACAAATACCCTTGAGTTTTAGACATTTGATTCAAAAACACTTTATTTACCCTGCAAACCTTAAAACGGCTCCGCTAATGCATGGGCCTTCAAACGTTACCCAAAATATGCACTTAAAAGGGGATTTGCATAGTCTTATTTCTATTAAAGTCCTATTTTGTAATATCATAACAGCTCATTCAAGTACTCTCTATGAGGGTTTAAAACATTTTAGAATGTTTTTACCCATCATAGCACAGCCCGTAGGTATATTTTACATAGACAACATAATAAACCAGTGAAGGCTATAAGAAGCACATTTCCGATGATAACTGAGCGTTACTGCGCAGCCTCCAACTGAGCTGGAAGACGCAGATGTGACATGAGCAACCGGTCTGAAAGTTGTAAGTCTTCTGGTAGCTGTGCCAAGAGAAATCTCAATCATCCCAATCTTACAGAGACGGAGAGTGTAGGTAAGGAGATAACATATAGGCACAGGTTAATTATTGCTAACTAAAACGCTAGTTAACATTAGTAATTAAACCTAAACAGCTAATGTAAATCGAAACTGCCTGTGAGATTACCCTGTACTGTTTGGTAATCACACACAATTTTTACAAAAACGTGAGATACAAGGTAATGGAGCCTTTTATACATTGTCGTGTTTCTTTGGAAATAAATAATGGAAAAATAGTCTTTAAACGCTTCAGATGTAAAGTTATTCCCTGTCAAAGTAATGCCAAAATGAATGTCAATGGAATGGTAATGGTGGGTGAGTGATAGGTAGCATCAGAATGAGGAGCTACGCTTCGTGGAGGCCGGCTTACCCCCTTGATATTTTACCACACTTTTTGTCACGTGATGTTTGCACTTCTATTAAAGTGATAAAAACTGTGTTGTACCTTGGGCGAGGGTTCGCACTGCTTGTACTTCCCGTTCTCTTTGCCGTTGGCGTTCTCCTGGTGGCGTGGCTGGTAGCATGTGCCTTCGATGAAAGCCATGTAGTCGTTGTAAGAGCAGGTGGGCCCTGCCAAGATGCCCATGAAGTTACAGTTGTAGCTCAAGTACTCCAGCAAGCTGGGCATCCGACTTAAGGGCCACATAGAAGACACAGAGCAGATATATTAGGGGGGGGAATAGTAATAATATTAATTATAATTATAAGATGTTTTCATGTAGTGCCCAATCCTTCAATCTAAAATACAGTATAATACAATAACAGACAAAGTACGATTTGTAGCGATGGCTTCCTGTCCACTGAGAAACCAGTCTTGTCTATTATATTGTACTGTCTGCGACAAGAGGACGGGCCTGAGTGCTTTGACTGACTCTGAAGCTTTGGTTGTATCTTACTCTTCCTTGCTGAATTGAATCTGCTGGGTGAGGTAGCAATCTAACTTCCCTAAAGAGAAGCTCTTGTTTCAACTTCTAATTCCTCGCCTACCAAGTAGCCATCTTAGAGGTAGCGGCTGACTCACAGTAGCCCACCAAAGGTTTATGAAACAAAAGATTTGGTGCCTCATGTCTGGGATCTTATTGGTACACTGGCTAGCTCAGCTTAGGATGGGTTTAATGCAGGGATTGAATTTCCCTCCATTGTACTGTACAATTGTCGGCGAATAATAAAAAGTTTATTCTTATGATCAGTGCATTTACTGCTTTTCCAGTCCTTTTTCCAGTCCAGTGTATTTCCAAGCTGTGCTTAACAA
Organism: Etheostoma spectabile; assembly: GCF_008692095.1. Taxonomy (NCBI): domain Eukaryota; kingdom Metazoa; phylum Chordata; class Actinopteri; order Perciformes; family Percidae; genus Etheostoma; species Etheostoma spectabile. The sequence goes on from NC_045752.1 coordinate 8,864,185, forward strand.
TTTTTTGCAATTATTATGTTAGGATGTCAGTCCTGCTCTCTGCTCTGTGTCTTATCTCTGTTCAGCTATCTAATCACATATTAGCAGACAGTAACAACTCATCTCCCTACTCAAATCCTGCTCTTTACTCAGCTGCACTACCACCTCCAATAGTGACTGTCAGGGAAAGGAATCTGCAGTTGTAATGTAGGACAGATGGAGGGTAGGGCATTCCTACAGTACAGTTCACATGAGAGTGGTGAATGTGTGGTTTCCTAGATACCAAGAGCCTAACAACTGCTTGACAACACCAGAAAAAGCCTGAAAGGGGGGCTGTGTGGCGATTTCCTATGCAGAAAGCAATGAAGCCTTTATTAAAATAAAGAGCATAATTTCTTTCAGACAGAGTTCAGACCGAGTTCATTAACTTGATGATTTAAGACCATGTTAAATTTTGAATTCAGCTAGATTGAATGAACCCATCATCTGAAGCGGTAAAAACATACCTGAGTCACATACCTGATAGCTAGGTATTTCTGGCTGGGAGTCAGCTGCCCCTCACGCTTGGTCAAACCTAAAGACAGACAGACACAATATAGACACATTCCAAAAGAATATATTTAATGTATGTATATGTACACCTGCCAATCATAATTTGACAACCTGTTTCATCCAAAGGTAACAGGGGGTACGGAAAACAGCATAACAGTATAGAATACACATACGTACATTACATTCTGATTCAACTCTGAAGTTCATAATAGAGCTGACTCTCAAGGTTTGCAGGTATATCAACCAAACCTACCCAGTGCCAGAGGTACCTGTCATTGCAACACATAGGTTCAGAGGCTAGGAAGGATGTGTGTGCATGGCCAACTAACTTCTGCTGAGTTAGCAGAGGACAGTGAGTGAAAGAAAAATAAATATTGTTAAATACTCTAACATAACAAATTACATTTTGGCCAGACATCCTGATTGCAGTTACTGTTGTTATTGAGACGGTTAGTCATATTCTGCTAACCAATTCTTTGGGCTAAATGTCTGGATAGTATTATATTAGTATTAGTAGATATTAGTTTTAATCAGTTTGCTCTTTATCTATGAAGACCTGCAACTTCGTAACAATCTTGGCCAGTTTTGGCATAATGGGGTGTGTGTAAGGTTGAGTGTATGCCTCACGGTGCAAGGTTGTGCTTAGTTACAAGGCCTCAATTAAACATCTGATCCCAATCAAATTAATAATTGTGAAGCAGCTTAACTGTGCTTTTAATACAGTAACTCTGTATTATTTAAAACTAGAAAGTCTCATAAGTATTTTACTGTATGGCACAAAAATATATTGCAAAATAATGTATGTGCGTGTGCGTGCCGCGTCCGTGTGTGTGTGTGTGTGTCTGTAGGTACCAGAGTGTGCCAGTCCTCTGGGGTTGGGGATTACAGTCTTAGTATCTCATTAGACTCACAGTTGTGAGGAGAATGAGTGACCTGAACAGAATTTAAAACACTACTTTACTCTACACTGCCTACACATGCATAAACCCGCCAACATACACATCAATACACAAACTGATGATTGTGTTCGGTCTAGTATATCCTGAAGGGACTTACAACTCCAAGCGGGGACTTAAAACCTATGAGTAACTCTCACCATCCTTTCGATCTCTAAGCTTCTCTGATACTCGATCACACGTGTTTATATTAACCTCAGTGTCAATCTCTATCTTTTATTTATTAGCACGTGGCATTTGATGTTTCAAAACAGCTGATTTCCGCATTAGCACGGCATCCGACTGGTTTGTTTCACTGTGCCACATATGTGCCACATACACTACCGTTCAAAAGTTTGGGGTCACCCAAACAATTTTGTGTTTTCCTGAAAAGTCACACTTATTCACCACCGAAATTGCACCCCACGCTTCCAGAAGCAGCTCCCACAAGTGGATGGTGGGATGGGCACTTCTTGCGTACCATACGGTCAAGCTGCTCCACAACAGCTCAATGGGGTTCAGATCTGGTGACTGCGCTGGCCACTCCATTACCGATAGAGTACAGCTGCCTGCTTCTGCTCTAAATAGTTCTTGCACAATTTGGAGGTGTTTAGGGTCATTGTCATGTTGTAGGATGAAATTGGCTCCAATCAAGCGCTGTCCACTGGATAGGCATGGCGTTGCAAATGGAGTGATAGCCTTCTTATTCAGAATCCCTTTTACCCTGTACAAATCTCCCACCTTACCAGCACCAAAGCACACCCCAGACCATCATATTACCTCCACCATGCTTAACAGATGGCGTCAGGCATTCTTCCAGCATCTTTTCATTTCTGCGTCTCACAAACGTTTCTTTGTGATCCAAACACTCAAAATTGGATTCATCCGTCCACAACACTTTTTTCCAGTCTTCCTCTGTCCAATGTCTGTGTTTCTTTTGCCATCTTAATCTTTTTCTTTTATTGGCCAGTCTCAGATATGGCTTTTTCTTTGCCACTCTGCCCTGAAGCCCAGAATCCCGCAGCCCGCTCTTCACTGTAGATGTTGACACTGGTGTTTTGCGGTACTATTATGAAGATGCCAGTTGGGGACCTGTGAGGCGTCTGTTTCTCAAACTAGAGACTCTTATCTTCTTGCTCAGTTGTGCAACGCGGCCTCCCACTTCTTTTACTCGGTTAGAGCCTGTTTGTGCTGTCCTCGAAGGGAGTAGTACACACCGTTGTAGAAAATCTTCAATTTCTTAGCAATGTCTCGATGGAATAGCCTTCATTTCTAAGGACAAGAATAGACTGTTGAGTTTCAGATGAAAGTTCTCTTTTTCTGGCCATTTTGAGCGTTTAATTGACCCCACAAATGTGATGCTCCAGAAACTCAATCTGCTCAAAGGAAGGTCAGTTTTGTAACTTCTGTACAAACCTAAACTGTTTCAGATGTGTGAACATGATTGCACAAGGGTTTTCTAATCATCAATTAGCCTTCTGAGCCAATGAGCAAACACATTGTACCATTAGAACACTGGAGTGATAGTTGCTGGAAATGGGCCTTATACACCTTGTAGATATTGCACCAAAAACCAGACATTTGCAGCTAGAATAGTCATTTACCACATTAGCAATGTATAGAGTGTATTTCTTCAAAGTAAGACTAGTTTAAGTTATCTTCATTGAAAAGTACAGTGATTTTCCTTCAAAAATAAGGACATTTCAATGTGACCCCAAACTTTTGAATGGTAGTGTATATGTTTAACATTAAAACATGATTTATAAAATCATGCATACAATTATTAGTAGCTTAATGTTCTATACAAAAACGTTCACGTATAAAGGCCTTAGGTCCCCCTACATGTTATTGTAGGCCCAGTTTACTATGATTCTTCAATTTATACAATAGGGTCCCTGCTCCGTCTTTATTTGAGTTTGGGGTTTTTGGCTTAAAAGACATTGAAGACCTTTGGTTTAAAGCATTACTATCCAATGTTTAACAGTGTGTGCTCTAGTTCAAATAAGCTTTTGTTTAAGGGGGGAGTGCATTTTTGGTCATTGCTCCATTACATAACTGTGTTTTTGCTATCTTTCTGCTTCACTAGCCCATTGTCAGAACTGACTACTGGCTCGGAAACGTGGCCATGTGATCTGTTTGGAAACTCTAAAGAGAACTGAACCATTTTCACTTCTGTCACTTTTTTCACCCCCACAGAGCACACACACAGAGCACACACACACACACACAGATGCCTGACTTACCGTCGTGTATTTCAAACGCCAAGCTGGTAATCTTCTGTGTTATAACCATCATGGGCCTGATAAAGAGCATCAAACAGAAAAAAGCCATGTTAATGTTGAGAATTTCAAAAACACTCCACTCAGTACAGCACCAAAAAGCAAGAAGCTTATTACTGTGTTTTGTTTGACGTCATCTAATAAATATAGTTTTACATGCTAAACCTTTGTTTTAAATGCTTGTTTTTTATCATGAACTGCTAGCCCATATTTAAGTTTTGGTGGCATCTTGTAACTAATGGCCTTAGATACCAATTTACCCAGTAATAATTGTAACACTATCCGCTAAAAGTGGTATCTGCACAATGGTAGGTTTCCTCCAGCATACCGGTAATTGCAGACTTTTTTTGTACTTCCTGTACCCATTCTTTCGATTCTTCTTTACTCACACTATTATTTAGGACCAGTCCGGTCCTATGCTACTCAGCCCTTTTCCTCTTGTCTAAATCAGCCATTCTCTATCAAAGAACAGTGTTAAGTCATGTGTGCTAACCATTCTTTTCATCAGCAAGAACAAGTTATTGACACATGTTATACATAAAAATATACAAACTGCTAGTGGCAGCATCAAGTTAAGCCACACAGTCAAAAACAAACAACAGACCACAGTTTTTATAGTCTTCAAAAAAAGATTTGAGTGAAATTTTAGACTATCCGTAAAACAAAGCACATTCGGACTTGGATTAAACTTTTTCAAGAAAAACAGAAAGATGGCAGACAAGGTAGTTGAAAGAGTGAAATCTCTGCCCTCCCAAAGGGCAGCATGGGTTTGCATTGGGTTGCTTAGCAACTATCCACCCAAACCCTGCTGGGAGTGCAGCTGTCTGCTTGAATTGTCAGACAGTCTGGAGGAGTGGGAGCCAACCACAAGAGTCGCTATCGACGTCCTCCTGCAGACACAGCAGTGTGACACGCTCTTGTTTCTGTTTAGCACGGACTGGTTGAGTCATATCTTTTATCCTCGACTCTTATTGTGTTTTTTTTTAGCTTTTTATTCCATATAGCATTCAAAATGAAGGCCAATGGAGGTATATGGTTTTAAATTAACAAGGAGCTCTGTAGCCTTAGCATAGCTTACCCAGTAAAATCTGCAGAGTACATGCCATAGTCAAACACATAGACTCGTGTGATCTGACATAATAGCAGGTAGCCAAGCGTCACAATGAAGCAGTACCTGTGCAGAAAAAGCAAGAAAAAGAGAAATTAGAGAAATAAATGATTAAAAAATTGGACAAAAAAAATATACAGAAATGATGCATTTAACAGCCCAAAACTGTAAAATCTTGGTGCATATGCTCTAAAATTAGAATCAAATCTATACAGTGATATGAAGCTTTTCAGGCAGAGCATTAACATACACATATTGTGAGCGTTTAACCTCAGAGTTCATAGTCCACCCCTTTGTTCTCATTTCAGTGGTGAACATGGACTTTTTTTCCCAGTATAGAACAAAAGACAGTGGTCATGGCATCAGGGCTTTGGAAAAGAGGATGGGGAGGGGTTCAAAAAATAGACAAAAGAGCAAAGGAGGCTCCAATAATGTGTCAGGGTCAGTGGTTGAAGACAGAGGACAACATAGAGGACTGAGCAGCACTAAAGCCTGTTGTGCAAAGGTGTTGCAGAGTCAGCCCAAGTCAAAGCTAGCTAGATAGCATTCCTCTGCTGCCAACAAAAAGAGGATTGTGCTGCTGTGTTAGGGAATACAACACACCAGCTAGGCTGCACTGCTGATAAAACACAACAGAGCCTATTGTATCTGCATTGAAGACATCATCTGATATCTACCGTCAAGCATTTTTAACTTAACACAAAATAAAATAAACCAACCGCTGCAATATGACATATTTTCAGAACTTTCAAGATCTTCTTGGTCTTTAAAAACTCAAAGATGACATACTACTATTGATCACAGAACCCTCAGAGAAGGCACTGTGAATAGTGAGATCATTATAATACAATCCTGTAATGTGCTCTGTGTTTCCAACCCACACTTGGCATATCTTTCCGTGTACAATCTATTTCTCAGAATCTTCCTAAAATGGAAGACTCCACTTTTTTTTTACAAAGACCTCCATATTCTAAGACCAGCCCTACAGCAACTGGGCTCATTTAAATGTACCACATGGACACATTCAGTAATAGTAGTTAAAATGTGTGTTTCATGATGGTCATTTACTTGGACCTGTGACAATTTCCTGCATGTCTTCCCCCCCTTTCTCACCTAGCTGTCCTGTCAATTATCAGAATCAGAATCAAAATCAAAAATACTTTATTGATCCCCGAAGGGAAACTCTTTGTTGCAGTTGCACAAATATTATAAATAGAGTATAAATACAAATAAAGAAATAAAGAAATATAAGGAATTGGATATGTACCGTATTTACATAAAGGAATGTTATTATACATTATTTACATAATTAACATAATTAAGGAATTGCAATGGTGAAAAGTAAAATAATAATAATAATAATAATAATAATAATAATAATAATAATAATTGTAGTAGATGAAAATTGCACACGTCAGGCCAGTGTTAATGCACAAAACAGATAATACAGATAATACAGATAATATTGAAAGACGGAAAAAGCCCCAAAAAATAATCTTTAAAAAAAACAATGTCTACAAGCAGTGCAAGAAAGCTTAAAGGTGTTCCGTTACCTCTGCTAACATTTTCATTCCTTAGCAACAATCCCATTTCACCAAGATCAGCTTTCTCTACTGGCAGCACACAGCTGCAATCATAAGTGAGGAAATGAGCTACATGTGCTATATTTGCAGCGGGCCCACCAGGGATCCTGTCTTTATCCTCGTCTGATTTGTGTTTGTGTAATTCACAGCTCAGAGGGGGGTGTTTCATTTCCACTAAAGGCTATAAAGCTGTAGCTGGCCCCCCACTGTGGGACAGCAGTAGACAGGTCAACGTGCAGCCATGCAGGAGGTATGGATGCACACTGTACATCGAGCAATGAAAATTCAAAAACTGTCTATAAGCAAATGTCTGAACACTCCAAGAGCTCTCTCTATGGCAGTGCACACATGCCTTGAGGCCCACTTCATGCTTGCTCAAATGCATACACCGATCCAGAGGACATTTCCATCTGTTCAGCAGCGACTTAGTTAGTGAGTTAGTAATTTGCACATTTATCACCGTCAGGTTCATGCTTTCACACCAAAACTAATATGAATTCCAATTAACTTGCCTGCTTATGTTACAGATAGAATTGAATCCTTAATTCAGGTCCTCCTGAGCATAAATTAGCTGTAACTAGAGCTGGAAATGTCTATAGGGTAGTAGAGTTGGTACACCCTCTTAGACAGCTGAAGTTCACTGCTCCTACATTGCAAAGTGTCTGCTCTGCTTTAGTGTTCTTCAGCTGCCAGGATGGGAGCGGGGAGGAGATACTTGATAAAAAGCTAGATGGCGAAGTCTCAACTGTGTGTGTTTGAAGTTGTTGGATTTTACTCTGTTTCTCGCCTTACAAGCTACTCAAGAACTAATCCTTAGTGGGATTAATAAAGTTGTTTCGAATTTGAACTGTCAACATTATCCTTTCGTCCATATGTCAAATTCACTTGAACATACCAGCATCATTTGCCTTAACCGTGGTAACTAACATGTGGGTCGGCGGCCAAAAAACATCAATTTCTACTACACATATTTGTGTTGGTTTTTAAGACTTTCCTTTAATTTCTGCTTTTAATTTCTTGGTGCATTAAAGTCTAATCTAACCTCTTTTTAAACTTAAACTGGTTACTTAAACTAGTAGACACGTGGCAAAGGGGTGCAAATATACATTGCTTCATTTTAATTTTAGTTATGGTTCTTCTTCAGTATCAATTAAAGAGGGGCCTTGCATTACTGTCACTGCCTTCTTTTTTGTTTCACCATATCCATACGATTTCACAGGTCTCTTCCCTCCAACAGACAAACGGTCAGAGAGTGAGGGAATGGTAAGAGGGGAAGAGTGAGAGATGAAATATGATGCCTAGCTACTTAACACAGTGGTCAGCCACATCACAGATTCCCACAGTCCAGAAAAAGAGCTTTTAGCAACTCCATCAAGCTGTCACACTGCACTCACTGTACAGTTCTCCACCCAAAGGATCGGGTATCTGAGTGAAAGAACAACATATAGTGCACTGGTCTTAGAAGTGTTGAGCTGTTCAGAGTGTGCAGCAAGCAAGTCTCATAGTGGAAGACGTTTAGGCTGATTTATGGTTGTAAGTAGGCCCGTGTCGCCGACGCCTACGTAAGTGGCCTACGCCGTCGTGAGGATTCATACTGGGGCACTGGTGTGTCTGCATCGTTCTAACTTATGTCTTTGCGAGATTAGCAGAGCCGGTATGTGTACATGTGTGGGGAATGTGTGGTAGAGCGAGTGAGAGAGACAGGGGTTTGCTTGAGAGCGAGTACCGACTCCGGCGACAGAGAAACAAAGTGTTTCCCATGAGCTTTCTGACAATGGTCGCTTAAACTGTAGCAGAAAAAGTTAACCCTCTCCTTCATTTTTAGTTGTTCATGGTGAAGGAGAACCTCAAAATAAGTAGAGGGAAATACGGAGATTCCAAACCCAGCCAAGCAGACCAATCACTGCGTTGCCGCAACGTGTAGTTACATTTCTAAGGAGGCGCAAGTCAGGGTACGGCGCATGGTACGGCGCAGGGATGGCGCAGGGTACAACGCAGGGTACAACGCAGGGTACGACGCAGGGTACGTATCTACACGTACCTTCCTACGTACCTACAGCGTAGATTCAATGCAGAACCAGAACCAATTCAAGCTTCATTGGAGGTAAAGTATAGATTCAGCATCATACCAATTCATTCATTTTATCTCTACTCAGCAGCATTATCATTAGCAAGGGTTACAGTGTGTTAGTTAATGCTGTAAAAACATACAGAGGAGGGACGGCTGACCGGGAGATAAAGTACTTAATTATCAGAATTAGATTAAAAAGAATGGACACTAGGAACAGAGTTAAAGGGGCATGTGCAATTTCTGAGAACGTGGGTTAACCCTCGTGTTGTCCTTGGGTCAAACTGACCCATTTTCAATTTATTTATTTATTTTTAGTCACAAAAAAATGGGGCATTGAAATAAGGGCTCAAAATATCAACATTAAAAATATTTTACAAAACTTTGGAAAAAACACCCCAAAAAAAAGCTCCACAACATTAAAAAAGTGACCATTTCATGGTTGAAGGGAAGACAACACAAGGGTTAAAATGGAGCAAGGTGAAGGTTTTGCCAAAGGCCTACTTCTACGTCTTAAAATATTTTCAAATTAGTTTTTGTCTTTTTAAAGTGAAGATACAAATAACCAAAGCAAGCCAAACAAATAATTATAAGAGAAGAAAGAAAGTGTATAGAGAAAGGGAACCCTAGTAAGTCTTATTTAGGTATCTAATCCATGCTGTTATGCTTGTGGTTGTCTGTTATAGTTTTTCCTGTTTATTGTGTAAATTTATTCCCCGGTTGCTTGATGTTTACTGTCTCTTGTATTCTCAATTGCACGTTACCCTGTTTTCATCTGTGTGTATGTTTATGCTCCAGTTTCTTGTTTTATGTTGTTGTCTCCGTTTCTCTCTTCTCATGTCTTGTTTTACTTCCTGCCTTGTGTTTTCTGGCCTTTGTAACTGCACCGCCCTGATGTGTTTCACCTGTTCCTAAGCCCTCGTGTCACCTGTCCCTTGTTTCACCCTCGTTACCTTGTGTATTTAGTCTCTGTTCTGTCTTTGTCTCTTGTCGGTACATTGTCTTCCCTCCCTGTGTCTCTTTTTTCTGGTTGTTTTTTCCCTTTTCATGTCTTCTGGTTTTTTTTGGGTCCGAGGCCTCATTTGCCATGACACACTCATGCATGTCTTGAAACATTTGCAACCTTCTATTTCACGAACTCAAGTGTAGCTCAAAGAGCAAAACACTAAGTCGCCAAAAGGCCATTGTCCCGGTTAAACCACGACCTGCTGCGGAGATAATAATAAATTTGTTATGCAAAACCAGAGGAAGTAGGTGTAACGCCCTCTGCATACATGAACATCTTAGTGTCCCCTGCCTCTGTGGTTGTCCTCCACTCTGCCCTTAAGGGAGAACTCTATCTCTGAATGAAATGGAGCTGTGTTAGTTTGGTTTGGGTGACAGCCACCGTTTTCTCAGTTTCATAAGAACCACCGTAAGAAGGACCTGCTTTTCCAACCACAAACACAAGGGACAGAACACCAGGGTTAAAGCCCACTAATGCTGAGGGTGAGACACCCAGCAATAATGTGATGTGACTCTTGATGTAAAACACTGCAATACATTGAAATCCCATATTCTAGTCTGGAGAAATATGTCCTGTGTGTTAGGTCACCGTCATTGAGTTTTGAGTCCTTTCTTTCTGAGGGCAGTCACTATTGCAATTAATGTTTTGTTACTATTTATTAAGAGTTCTCTCCCGAGAGGGCATCACATTTTTAGACCTGCACTTATGACAATATGACATTGTAAATTATTTTATCAAATTTTGCATTACGTTTGTGCACTTACTTGTGCATGTGCTCCAGACCAGCAAAGACCATCACACTGTAGGACAGACCACTCTGCACCAGAAAATGGAGGGAATACCTGTGAAGAGACAGATGCCATAAATTATTTTATTGATCTCATATTCAACTTTTTTCATTTCCTTGGTTTGTTATTTACAGAAAACATTTTTCCACTAGCACACAAGGCCCTTCCTTATACTAGCCTATATTAGACTTTATTTGCTGCTTTTATTACCATCCACATCCTGCTTTTGTCATCCCGTACAGTAATTAGTCAGAGGAAATAACAGCATTACAAAACCACAGTCACACCATCAGGCATGTCAAGCCTGACCTGTGTAACCAGTAACATGTCGTTTGTCACTCACATGGCAGGATAGTGAGGGACATGTTCTTACGTGATTTCCATGCCGTCAAGCTGCAAGGTTCCTTATATCGCACCAATACAGTGAATTGTGCATGTGTGTGTGTTAACCTAACGCTGACTTATATCCACCTCTCTCCAATCTTGTAAAGCACACACACAAACACACAGTTCAACAGCGGCAGCAGCTACCAGATGGGTCTTTTGAAGGGCCCCGTGTGTGGTGCTACCCACGTCAGGCCCTCCAGGACAGGAGAGATACCACACTGTGTTAGTAGTGATTTATTCTCGCTTTGCCAGACCATCCACAGCATTCCGGGATGGGAGAAAAACGTGCTCTGGTTTATTGGCATTTCTTTAAACCAATCCCAATCGTCACAGGCGATGCTAAGTTTCCCATGGAGCCGATGTAAAATAGTCATGCGAGAAAAAACTCAGATTGGACAGATAGTCTAGCTAGCTGTCTAAATTTACCATGCTAGTCCTCATGAATCCACCGGAGTTTAACATGCCAACAAAAATAAAGCGGCAGGAAATGGAAATGGAATTTCCTGCGGCACGGAAGCAATCCCGGAAGTGGAACGTCAAGGATATGGACTAGTAGTGAGTCAACAAAGAGGGCAAGGTAATCAGGGGTTGGCAAGGAACAAAGGAGCACAAGCTGGGTAAATTAGATGAACAGCTTAGCAAACAAACGATTTTAGGAATTGCAGTTATATCGAGAGAAACAAGATATCTAAAAGACATAGTTAACTTCTGACCTGTTAGCCTGGGATGTATTAACTAACATCTTTTAGCATGTCAACAAAAGCTAAAATGAGCTCAGTCTCCTATGACGGAGGTAATGTTATACAGCAACTGTTCAATAGTTTTCTCCAGTGACATCCAGAAACAAGCTTGTGCTTCTGACAGAGAGGGAATACATCGTAAAATAAACCAACACACTGCAGCATCTGCAAGGCAGATTCTCTAGGGCTGCAGCCAGGTGCCCCAAGAAAGAACAATGTGTGTGCAACAAAAGCTTTGTGTGTGTGTGGGGGTGTGTGGTGTTGTTGTTGTGTGTGTGTGTGTGTGTGTGTGTGTGTGTGTGTGTGGTGTGTGTGGTGGTGTGTGTGTTGTGGTGTGGTGTGTGTGTGTGTGTACACTACGTGGGTATGTGTGTGTGAATAAAAGAGTGCAAATGCAAATGCATTCATGCATTTCACACGAGCGAGCTGCAATGGAGAAGCTGTTTGAGATCCTATAAACAATTAACATGTGCACGGCTCTAAATTACTGTGACCTTACTCTGCTGGAGAAGTTTATCAAATATTTGCATCTTTTTTTTCCCTTTTTTTTTTTTTTTAACCACTCGTTTCAACCTCTGCATAATACTATGGTTTGTTTTGTAAAATTAGAAATGTAAGTGATAAGAACACTATCATTCCTGTAGTTAAGGCCTGGATCACTGTGCCAACCCAATTAATGAATCAATGACCAATGAATACCACATACTACCGTTGTTAAAGGGCTTGAGCTCTTTAAATTAGTGTGGCATATGAAACTCTTTGGCAGACTTTCAAAGACACGCATCTATTAATTGTTAGGCCCATGTGTACAAAGAAGCTGTTAAGATGAATGGTGTTTTTCAAATTGAAGATTGATCTAACATCAAGATAGCAGGACCAGCACAAGATTCCTGAACTGTATGAATAATAATTTTAATAATTAATATTTTTTTTCCCCGTGTCACATTTGTTACTCTGAAAACATATGGGATTTGTTGCAATATATCTGGCTTTTTCTGTACAGAAGAACACTATGTCCCTTTACCTTGTGGGACAAAGACTTTTTTGTTGCCCAATAAATCAGCGCCCACTCACAGCTCAGTGAATAAAGTACAGTCATTTTACTTTTAGTTCTTTTTTTTTTTTTTACATTTCTTTTCAAGTCAAGTCAAACTTATTTGTATAGCACATTTAGAACAGAGTGCAGCTGACCAAAGTGCAAAGGTGTGGTGGTGATCTGGTAACACGTTCTAATTGAGGGAATTAGCCAATCTTCATAATTCCATAAGCAAACTTACTTATTTTGATCATGTTAAATGCAGATTCATGAAAATAGAAGGAGTATATGTAATTTACTTTTCCACTACAACAAATTAGCAGCATAACATAACAGTTAACAGTTTTTAAAACAAAGCAGCGGTTGTGATTGAGATTGGGCTGCACAACCTGCACACTGTTGTAGGCTGGGGGTTACACACACATCGGGGACAAGGCTCTTTGCTGACGCACCATAAAATGTCATGCACTCACAAAAAGAAGAAGAAAAGAGAAAATACAAGCTGAGGGCCGGGTCTCTGCAGATACAGACGCCACCAGACACTCCTAACGGTTCATAAGTGACGATTGAGAGGGATCACTTTTGTATTAGTCTATACATTGTTGTTTACAAAAATCCTTTTATACCTTTAATGGACTAAAACATTTCAAACATAAGGAAACAAATGCTGGTGTCTACTTACATGAGGAGATGACCAACTAATTGTATGTAAATTTATGTTAAACATTAAAAGATTTGCATTATTTATCACAATAGACATCAGGCCATGCTTTGGAAATCTGAGTCACCTTTGTGTGACACTATGATCATGCCATGCTTTAGCCAGAAGGTGGTCTTGTTTCCAGTTCAGGAATGAATTCTACTCCATTACCTCTCCCAGCCACAACAAACATGAACCTACAGCAGCTTAGTGTCAGTTGAATCAGCTACATGAACTGTCTGTCTGCGAGGTGATGTAACAAAACCCTATCGCCCATTACATAATGACCAGGTAACATTTCACCTGGTTAGAATTTTCCCACTACCTAGACGTCTGGCTAATGTTTCCGTTGTGTGCTGTCCAGAGGCGTTTTCTTAAAGAAATTAATAGTCAAATATGTACTATTGTGTTAACATTTTATTGACTAAAAATGAGTTAGAATCTGTTCATCTCGAAGACAAGTTCGTTCAGAATCAGCTGATGCGATTTCTTTCTCATGCATTCCCGTAGCGTCACAGTGCATTTCCCTGTTGAAGCTTAGCGTCCATGGACTTCAATGGGGGTGCTTTGAACTTCCAAACTAGACAATCATTGGATAAATGCTGCAATTAAGTCCCGCCCACGGACGCTCAGCATCTCTGGTGGTCAGTGGAGGAGTGGGCTGGCCTAGACTCCGGGCTTCTGCATGATGCTTGGACGGTCTGTCGAAAGACTGCATCTCCTTTTGATTGACAGCGATTTTGTGATAGAAAAAGTTGTAGAAGCTACAAGCTAAGTTCCATCGCAGATTTCGCAAGTGTTGTTGAAAGACGAACTGCTGCAACCTATTTCTTGGTATTTGCTTGGCAACATTGCCTGCCTATTTTCATCACACATTTCATTAAATTATACACCACATTCCTTGTTTCAGTTTAACTTAATTCCCATATTTCCTCCTAAGAATCTAATATCGTTTCGTTAGAGCGTTTGTTCATTCATACAGTAGGCTAGGCTAGTGTTGTAGGGGTGAACTAGCCAGCTATCAAACTGCATAATGGCAGACAATGCTAATATTGTCGACCTGATTTTGGCAAAGTCATTTGAAAGTCTTCCTTACGAGGAGAAATGTCCTCAACACCTAAGATTGATTTATTAACATTTAAGACTGATAGGTCTAAAAGATAGGTCAAAGTAACATGCCATGACAAAGAAAATGTACTGCTGGCCATGCCTCTTGATGAAACCATCTCACAGATATTATAAATTATTATAATAGTAATAAATATTATATTATTATTATTATTATTATTATATTATTATATCATTATACTATTATTAGAAATGGACCATTTTTATGATGTAGGCCGAAAATAAGCTTCCCCTCTTTGAAAGACCAGCAGCCGCCACTGTTGCTGTCCTATACAAACACAAACAAACCACACACACACACACACACACACACACACACACACACTTTTAGAGGCACTCTGCCAGAGGTACAGTGAGCTGTCAATTACAGGGCAATAGCTTTATAATTGTATATCAGTTACTGCACAATCGACCTATTTGCTTTGGCGAGGATAAAGAGAATGAGGACTGGGTGAGGGAGAATGAGAAGTGGAAAGTCAGCGAAGGGGTTGGCGATGAGAGGGGAGAAGGACAGTGATTGCAGACAAGTAACACACAACAAAAATTGTGTAGGATGACAGGAGTAAAAAAACAAATTAGGAAATGGCAAACTCAATAGATTGACTGAATTTAAAACTATTACTATCTTCACATATCAAAACTATTATTCCAAACAACTAGCAATGAATCTGAAAAATAATTGGCAGATTAATCGATGATGAAAATAATTATTGTACCCCTTGTGAGACGTAAAACTCTAAGAAATAGCTACTATCCCTTTATATTGTTCAGTACTGTATATCTATTACTACAGATGACCAACCAATTGTAGGTAAAAATGTATGAATAGTGTCAACGAGCCATTTCAGACAGTGTAAGTGATTAATGGTTAATTAACCATTTAACACTTACACTGTCTGAAGTGGCTCGTGCAATATAAAGCTTTGTATTAGACAGCAGTTAATTAAATTTGCATTAAATGACACAATTACCTAATTTGTTAAGTCATAATTCTGTTTCATTATTTTGTTTTAATTTAAGAATGTATAACTCAACTTATAAAGCAACCACAATACAAATTATTCTTTAAAAATTGAATTTAATGTGACATTATGAATAAAATATATAATATGTATTTTTCATTTGACAAATCTATAGTTCACTGCCTTATCATTCACTTTATGCTCAGCAAATATTTAATTACAAAATGTGTGTCAGTTTTCTATCCTGAGTGAGTGAGTGAAGGGATTTAAGGAAGGAAGGAAGGAAGGAAGGAAGGAAGGAAGGAAGGAAGGAAGGAAGGAAGGAAGGAAGAAGAGTATAAAAGGCCAGTAATGACGAGAAAAGAGCAGCAGAATAAACAGAGGAGTGACTCACCAGCCAAAGCAGAAGAGAGCTAAGTAGAAGCCCAGAAGAGTGGCCACCACATGTCTGATAAATGGACTGGTCTTACTGGGATGGAGGTAGATCCGAAACCACACGGCCATCAGCAGGGCGAACAGCTGACATGCCACAAAGTTAACCTGCATATAATGACACAAAAGCAATGTTATAGAAGTAAGAAAGCAGGATGAATTCAAGAACAAGACGGATGAATGATTAGTAAGAAATACAGAAATCAGAGAGAGGAAACTGCATAGGTGACCTCTATGGTAGAGAGACGCTACATAAACTGGACTGTGGAAATTGTAGAAAAGCCGAGGCTATTAGCAGAAATATACAACAGCAAATCCCTGATGTCAGTTGAACTAGCTAGTGGAAAACCAGCTTGGTAGCAAGCTAAGTTCTTTCGCAAAGTCACAACTTTCTTTCTCATTTTAAGATTGCAAAATATTGCTTTTTTTAAGTCTCTTGACAGTAACTTCACTAATAAATCTAAAATGTTGCATGTATGAGCCAATTAGCCACCTTGTAGATAACGGTAATGTATTTGTAGTGCACCAATACAACTGAGTAATGGGACTGGTTTTCACTCGCATGTGAAGATTTTGTAGTAAATGGGCTACAACTCAAAACCAACAATACCTTTATATCTGCATTAAAATTGATGTTTTCTAATAATACTGTAATTGTAGAATTGTTATATTTATATAACATTTGTATCGAAAATTATATCTGGAAAATACACTCTGTCTAACAAGTGTTAGACAGTAAAGCTGGGTTTGAGACCTTATTTCATCTTCTAATTTCTCCAAATGGCACAGTAAAGAGGATTTATTCCAGACAATAGTGAGATTGATTGGATCCATCGAGGGGAGGAGAATGGAAACATCATGTTTGATTACTAACACTTTATCTTCACTAATCCTGAACCATATAGAGTAAGATAGAAAGGTGGGTACATATATCACGTACTGTTCTGACTGGATTGTGTTATCCTGTAAATTCTACTGTACATGTCTGCATATGCCCTTCCAGCTTATAAACAGTGATGATGCAAGTATGATGTTTGATGTGTCTTGTTATTAAGGATCGATGTGTCCCGTGGGGCTGGGCTATTCATCACTCTTAGCATCAAAATACTCACACATACACATATAAGCACAAAGTAAAGGCTTCCATATTTATTTCTTAAATTCTCTTTGCCTGGAATCTCCCTTTAAATTTGGAAATACACACACAGACATAACACCCAAGGTTACATGACTTATTGCCTTGCAAAACTGTTATTCCAGTGCAATGACATCACCTCGCATGTGTGTTCATACATGGGCAATGACTGTGCACATCTTTTTAAAAACCCTATCTATCTAAATTACAGAGCATTTAAAGGCTGATTTGGGACAAACGAGAATACTAAAAAACTGTTAAATGAACACTTAAAATAAACACTTCTCCACAAAGAACCCATGTTTGTTTGATGTCACATTCAGTGATGCATGTTTGAAGGCACAATGGCCAATCCCTTTATATAGGTCAGATCTGTCTGGCCTGTAAGCAGTGAAAGGCTACAGACACCATGAGCACCATCCATTATCTATGGATCCTGCATGATTAATGAGAAAGAGATAGAGGGAGAAACGGATATAGCTTTAAGTATCTAGGTCCTTTAGTCTGCAACAGATGTACAAATCATCTGCAGCATCAGCCTGAGCGTATGATATGAGAACATTGGGGTTTTTGTATATGAATTCACAGCAACAGAAAAAGGGCAGGAACTTTGATAACAGAAGCCAGCATCTTTTGTTCTGTTATTGTCGTGGCCAGCGGGAGAGTCTAAGGGCGTTCCACCTGTAGTTCATTTACTTTGGTCCGAATCAGTTGCTGAGTTAATAAACTTTGAGCGATTTGCCCTTGTCGGTTTGGTTTGGTTTCACACCTGGAAAAATCCAAGCATACTGCAAGCTGCTACAGTTTGCTGCTCTACTGTATCGCAGATTGCTAAACACACCTGACGACAGGAGACATGAGCTCAAGCTTGTGGCGTATGTATAGTTGGTGCGGTTTGAGTACGTTCTCCCCACAAATGAACCGCTCCAGAGTTTGATTGAAAGTGTACCAAGTCCACCTCTTCAAGCAGGTCTCAGTACACTTTTTTGGTCCGCTTTTGGTGCGCACCAGAGTTTGATTACCGCGAATCAAAGGCAAACAACCCAATCCACCTATGTGCCAAATGTTAGTGTTTATTCAGACTGGAGTGTTGTGCTGATTTAGAGACTAGTGCTACAAATCTAGCAAAATTTGACTCAGGTTCAACTAAAAAATACCC